>NC_092237.1:16052097-16087097 GCF_036320965.1 Panulirus ornatus
CAGGACCTGTGTGTCTGGAGAAGGGGTGGACAAAAGGGATCGAGAGATAAAGACATTGCGAGGACCAGGTCACGGGGTAATTCCAAGAGCGTGGTGGTCTGGCTCAGTCGATAATGTGCCAGTCCGCAAATTGAGGAGAGAAGCTGGAGTCCGCCGTGAAGAGCTGGTCCTGAGGGAGAGAGAGAGAGAGAGAGAGAGAGAGAGAGAGAGAGAGAGAGAGAGAGAGAGAGAGAGAGAGAGAGAGACCACACGGAGTCCAAGGTACCCATGTTGTGTGTGTGTGTGAGAGAGAGAGAGAGAGAGAGAGAGAGAGAGAGAGAGAGAGAGAGAGAGAGAGAGAGAGAGAGAGAGAGAGAGAGAGAGACCACAAGGAGTCCAAGGTACCCATGTTGTGTATGTGTGTGTGTGTGTGTGTGTGTGTGTGTGTGTGTGTGAGAGAGAGAGAGAGAGAGAGAGAGATAGAGAGAGAGAGACACCACACGGAGTCCAAGGTACCCATGTTGTCTGTGTGTGTGTGTGTCTGTGTCTGTGAGAGAGAGAGAGAGAGAGAGAGAGAGAGAGAGAGAGAGAGAGAGAGAGAGAGAGAGAGAGAGAGAGAGAGAGAGAGAGAGAGAGGAAATTAAAGTAATGATCCAGATGACGAAAACGCGGGTAATTAGTAAGTAATCCAACACTGTATGACAGTCTCATCGTAACTTGTAATTAAGACAAAACTTTGTGGCAAAACAGGAAAATTAAGTTGGTGGGTTTTGCGTCTTAATTAATTACGAACTCAGTTTCCGAACGTATTGCGTAATTACTCAGAGCAAGTGAACAGATGCATCTTCTCAGATGTAAATGAATAAATTAAATATATTAATTTTCTACCTAATGATGAACAGATGCATCTTCTCAGATGTAAATGAATAAATTAGATATATTAACTTAGATATATTAATTTTCTACCTAATGATGAACAGATGCATCCTCTCAGATGTAAATGAATAAATTAAATATATTAACTTTCTATCTAATGATGAACACATGCATCTCCTCAGATGTAAATGAATAAATTAAATATATTAACTTTCTAGCTAATGATGAACAGATGCATCTCAGATGTAAGCGAATAAATAAATATATTAATTTTCTACTTAATGATGAACAGATGCATCTTCTCAAACGTAAATGAATAAATGAAAATTTGCTTATTCAGGACTAAATGGTGATAATTATAATTAGACGTTTAAGAAGAAAATAATCATTTTTTGTTCGGGTTTAGAATAATGACAGATTTTCTGTGGGGGAAACTCAATCATTCTGAACCCAGGCGGTATTGTATTATAATTCCAATGAGATATTGAATCATTTGTATTTATAGATTACTTTTTGGTAGTAACAATTTAATATAATGTCTTCTTACAAACGTTAAAGGGTAAGAATTCCTCCTGCTTTTACAAACTGAAGTCATGGAGCCTTAAAAAGCAGACAGAAAATATATAATAGTTTGTCGTTCGGTTTACGAAACGTGGCAAATTTTCTCTGAGGGGGAGACTCAATTGTTCTGTTTTGACACACGGGGGAAATTATCGCTGTCTGTGATCATTTTCCTCCATGGAGAGGTGGAACGGAAGATTTTGAGAAGAAGGAAGAGGAGTGGGATGGGTAGAGAGATGAAAGTGGAACGGAAGGAGAGATGGTGAGAAGTGGGAGGGGTAGAGAGAGGAAGGTGGAAAGGAAGGGGAAAGAAAGGGGAGGAGTGGGAGGAGCATTGAAGAAGGTGGAACGGAAGGGGAGAAGAGGAGGAGTGGGACGGGTAGAGAAGGTGGAACAGAAGGAGGAAGAGGAGAAGTGGGACGGGTAGATATAAAGATGGAACGTAAGAGGAGAAGAAGAGTGGGAAGATAAAGAGAAAAGAAAACTAGGAAACGAAAATGGAAGAGAAAAAGGGTTTGTGACTGAGTCATTGTGAAGCTCTGAACCCCAGGAGGAGGAGGAGGAGGAGGAGGAGGAGGAGCAGGAGGAGGAGGAGGAGGAGGAGGAGGAACGTATCGCTGTCGCTGGCTGACGCAAGACTACATCACCGCACACCTGAGTTGAATCATCGAGACGTTATCAGTTATACAGACGTGCCTCATACTGAGGGGGAAAAAAAGATACAAGAATGATAAGAACTGTTAAAAAGATATACAGAAACTTCAAAAACACAGAGTGATGGGCGCGGGGGGGTAAATGACCATGAAAAAGGGAGAGAGATTAAAAAGATAAATGTGATGGACAGAGGCAGTAAGATAGACTAGGATAGAAACAAGTCGTCTAGATTACACACACACACACACACACACACACACACACACACACACACACACACAAAAGGGTCAATATCAAACATGTGTTAAGAGTAAATAAAGATAACTAACTCTCGTGTATTAGGAGAACATCACGTGGCAATTTATCGTCATTGGGTCGTCAGCATCTGTGACACACTTCCAATCTGGCGGGACTAGAGGTAATCTGGGGCCAGCTCAACACAAGTTGTCCTCGTTTAATCCTGTCCCATGAGAGTCTAAAGCCACTGTCAGGTTACATTAGTTTCCCCGTTAGCCGTGCGCGTCACCTGTGTGCGTTAGCTGTGTACGTGAATGTGTGCGTGAGCTGTGTGCGTGAGTTGTGTGCGTCGTTTGTGTGTGCTAGCTGTGTGCGTCAATGTGTGCGGTAGCTGTGTGCGTCGGCTGTGGGCGTCGGCTGAGTGCGTTGGCTGTGTGCGTTAGCTGCGTGCGTTAGCCGTGTGTGTTAGCTGTGTGCGTCAACTGTGTGCGTCAGCTGTGTGCTTTAGCCGTGGACGTCGGCTGTGTGCGTCAGTTGTGTGCGTTAGTAACCCCAGTTGTACAGTCATGTTGGAGAGTTGCATCGTTGTGTTCAAGGGCCGTACCGTCGTGTTCAAGTGTTGCCCCCTCGTGTTCAAGGGTCGTGCTGCCGTGCTCAGGGGGAAGTGCCATCGTGCTCAAGGGCAGCGGCATCACGTTGCAGGGCCGTACCGTCGTGCTCAAGGGCCGTACCGTACCGTCGTGCTCAAGGGCCGTACCGTACCGTCGTGCTCAAGGGCCACACCGCACCGTCGTGCTCAAGGGCTACACCGTACCGTCGTGCTCAAGGGCCGTACCGTACCGTCGTGCTCAAGGGCCACACCGTACCGTCGTGCTCAAGGGCCGTACCGCACCGTCGTGCTCAAGGGCCACACCGTACCGTCGTGCTCAAGGGCCGTACCGTACCGTCGTGCTCAAGGGCCGTACCGTACCGTCGTGCTCAAGGGCCACACCGCACCGTCGTGCTCAAGGGCCATACCGTACCGTCGTGCTCAAGGGCCACACCGTACCGTCGTGCTCAAGGGCCGTACCGTACCGTCGTGCTCAAGGGTGGTATTGCCTCACTGTTTCATTAAAATTTCACATTTATTGATTATCAGTCATAATAACTACCAAATCCTTGTGATGACCAGCATGGAGTACGTGCGCTGAGGAGTATCTAAATAATTGTGCTGCGCAGTGTTCAGTGCTTGTGTTGCGCAGTATCCAGTGCTTGTGTTGCGCAGTATCCAGTGCTTGTGTTGCGCAGTATCCAGTGCTTGTACTGAACATCGCCCAGTGTTTGTACTGAGCAGCGTCCAGTGCTTGTGCTGAGCAGTGTTCAGTGCTTGTACTTAGCAGCATCAAGAAATTGTGCTAAGTCTAAAAAGATAATAATTGTCGTATTTGCGAGCGCTCGTGTTTCCTAAGCATACGTTGGTTTCCCAGTATCATCTAATTTCAGTGTAACTTTCAGCTCATACTGTAGAATACTGAGTGTAACCTTCAGCTCATACTGTATAATACTGAGTGAAACCTTCTGCTCATACTGTAGAATACTGAGTGTAACCTTCAGCTCATACTGTAGAATACAGAGTGTAACATTCAGCTCATACTGTAGAATACTGAGTGTAACCTTCAGCTCATACTGTAGAATACTGAGTGTAACCTTCAGCTCATACTGTAGAATACTGAGTGTAACCTTCAGCTCATACTGTAGAATACAGAGTGTAACCTTCAGCTCATACTGTAGAATACTGAGTGTAACCTTCAGCTCATACTGTAGAATACTGAGTGTAACCTTCAGCTCATACTGTAGAATACTGAGTGTAACCTTCAGCTCATACTGTAGAATACTGAGTGTAACCTTCAGCTCATACTGTAGAATACTGAGTGTAACCTTCAGCTCATACTGTAGAATACTGAGTGTAACCTTCAGCTCATACTGTAGAATACTGAGTGTAACCTTCAGCTCATACTGTAGAATACTGAGTGTAACCTTCAGCTCATACTGTAGAATACTGAGTGTAACCTTCAGCTCATACTGTAGAATACAGAGTGTAACCTTCAGCTCATACTGTAGAATACAGAGTGTAACCTTCAGCTCATACTGTAGAATACTGAGTGTAACCTTCAGCTCATACTGTAGAATACAGAGTGTAACCTTCAGCTCATACTGTAGAATACTGAGTGTAACCTTCAGCTCATACTGTAGAATACTGAGTGTAACCTTCAGCTCATACTGTAGAATACAGAGTGTAACCTTCAGCTCATACTGTAGAATACAGAGTGTAACCTTCAGCTCATACTGTAGAATACAGAGTGTAACCTTCAGCTCATACTGTAGAATACAGAGTGTAACCTTCAGCTCATACTGTAGAATACTGAGTGTAACCTTCAGCTCATACTGTAGAATACAGAGTGTAACCTTCAGCTCATACTGTATAATACTGAGTGTAACCTTCAGCTCATACTGTAGAATACTGAGTGTAACCTTCAGCTCATACTGTAGAATACTGAGTGTAACCTTCAGCTCATACTATATGAAACACAGTTATTTTACCTCACAGTCTTAACTTGGATGTTCTTAGTGTATAACTGTTATCCTCATGATTTGCCTTGTTGATCTTACAGTGGTAAAGTCTATGTTCATCTTAGCGTGAACATCACTAAAACTATTTTCTCTCTCTCTGAACCTAACTGTTCAGCAGAACTTGTGGACCTTCTTGGCCTCCTTCTCTCTTCTCCAGTTACTGGAATTTTACATCAATTATCAAATATTTTCACCACATTCGATCCTGCTCATCCATTCATCCTGTTGGCTGACCCAGTGTTCTTTCTAGTGTGCCCTGAGAACACTTCCTAAATCCTCCCTTCTGCAGCTCTGGTATTATCCCCCCCCTCACCTCCTCAAGGGTCGTGCAACCCGTCATCCATCTCTCTGTCTTTTGCAGGTGAGGAAGGTGAGGCTGGTCTGGTTGTGCTGAAGTTTGGTACTTGCTGCACACACACACACACACACTAAGATATGGCAAGACCCGACACCCACACGGAGCAACAGGTGAGAGAACTTGGACGACCACCTGGCTGAGCTGTATAGCCTGAGTGTTGATATGTAAGCTGCCAGTGTACAGCGAGACAGGGTCGTGTGGCAGGGACTTGGTAGAGTATAGGGAGGTAGACAGGGTCGTGTTGCAGGGACCTGGTAGAGTATAGGAAGGTAGGTAGGGTTGTGTTGCAGGGGCCTGGTTGAGTACGGGAAGGTAGACAGGGTCGTGTTGCAGGGACCTGGTAGAGTTTAGGAAGTTAGGTAGGGTCGTGTTGCAGGGACCTGGAAGGGTACAGGGAAGTAGACAGGGTCGTTTTGCAGGGACCTGGTAGAATATAGGGAGGTAGGTAGGGTCATGTTGCAGGGACCTGGTAGAATACAGGGAGGTAGGTAGGGTCATGTTGCAGGGACCTGGTAGAGTACAACGAAGTAGGTAGGGTCATGTTGCAGGGACCTGGTAGAATATAGGGAGGTAGGTAGGGTCATATTTGCAGGCGCCTGGTAGACTACAAGGAGGCAGGGTGGTGTCGTAGTGACCCGCTAGGGTACGCAAAAATGTAAAATGTAAGGACACCTCCTTTGTCGGGTGTACAGTGCAACCAATATAGATTTATATTTAGCAGACTTGTGTAAGATCCTAGACATTAATAATGTTATAGGAAAATGTCCATAATCTGTGAAAATATTTCATAAAGAATGTGATGTATCTCGTAAAAGATAGGGGACGGTACTTTGGAGGAAGGATAGTGCGTCATGCTGGCAATGCAGTTCCTTCACCAGCTAAGTGACGATGAAGCTGAGTTGAGAATATGAAGAAGAGTCAAACAAGGTGTTGGGGGACGGGCTCTGGAGACGGAGATGAATTCGACTTGCATCACAAGGGACCTTGTGGTTAACACGAGTCAATTGACTGTCATGCTTGAGACACAACTGAGAGAAATTGTACATAAATGACCTAACCAAACATCAACCTGGAACATACAAGTGTTTTGGACGGTAATATGTTTCGGATGGACATATGCGAAGATATGATGATGGAGGTGCGAAAGGTTGGGGATAGTGAGGCGAAATGAAGTTGCTAGTGAAAGAGAAAATCAGGGATGCATGGATGGTACTTTCAGGGAAGGAGTGCGAGTGACTGGGAGATGTACAAGAAAAATGTTGCAAGAGGTTAAGAGGAAGAAGGTGCAGGGGGCTGAAGAAGAAGGTAAATGAGCCTTCGGGTGATCATGTACCAGCAAACTTCAGGAAAAATAAGGAAGCGCTTTGGAAGGAGGTTAATAGTGTGGGGAAAACAAGGGAACAGATGCGAACATTAGTGACGGGGGGAAATGGGAGTTGGTAACAGGTAGTGATGAGGTGAGGAGGAGATGGAGTAATTACTTTGATGGTTTATTGACTGCGTTTGATGATAGGGTGGCAGAAATTTTTCAGAGTAAATACTATGATTTATACTTTATACATTTAGTGGTTATTACTTAAACATTTAGTAGTGTGATGCAGATGGAGATAACATATAACTGAGAGAAAACCAAGCTGTTTACGTGCTTGTTCATGGATTGTTTAAGATATTCGCAGTGGTAGGTAGGTATAGGGCTGTTCTTATATATCTCTGTGTACAAACTCTGACCGATGCAAGGCGATTATGGTGACGGACTGCGGTACACAAGGGTGGGGCGTCGCGGAGGAGGAGGGCTCGGTGACGGGGGTGTGTTAGCATCTGACTGCAAAACTACTGTTTGATTCGCCGGTGTTGATCGGGGAGGGTGGAAAAGTTCAACGAGATGAGGGCCTCTTGATAGGTGGTGTGAGACGGGCTGGAGGTGATTTTTCATGATGTTTTCTGCACTCTTTCCAGCTGTTCCCTCTGTGTAGCTGTAAGGGAGGTACACTGCCTGCTGACAGGTTCCCGTTACTCTGTCTACTGATAGGTTCCCGATGCTCTGCCTGCTGACAGGTTCTCGTTACACTGTCTACTGACAGGTTCCCAACATACTGCCTTTCGTCATGGACAGGTTCCTGGAGCACTGTGCGTCTCACTTAAATTTTGTACACAGATGGGGCTGGACGGTGTTGATCAGGTGGGAATGTAAGGTCCTAAGAGTGGGTGACCTGTACAGTGGTCAAGCCTGGATCTCATCGAGGTGTTGGTGGACCAGATGGCACGGCTCCGGGGATAGAGAGAGAGAGAGAGAGAGAGAGAGAGAGAGAGAGAGAGAGAGAGAGAGAGAGAGAGAGAGAGAGAGAGAGAGAGAGAGAGAGTGAAGTTATTTTGTCATGAACAAAGATCTAAATCTGTTTATATCCCTATTAGTATGAGGTTTATTAACTCTCTCTCTCTCTCTCTCTCTCTCTCTCTCTCTCTCTCTCTCTCTCTCTCTCTCTCTCTCTCTCTCTCCTCATTTGTTATTTTCTCTTTCTTTTACAGTATTATCCTTGGTACTTCCATGCACCCGCCATATGGGACCACTTAGAAAGAGATGGGTCAAACGCCATCGATATTTTTTTCCCCCCTAGCCTCAGTTGATTGAGAAACGTGTGTACGGGGTCTTTACTTGTCTGTTGTGAGGGGGAGAGTGATTGCTGGAGCTGCGGGAGGCCAGCCCCATGCTGACACCAACACAATTTAGAACACCCACACACACACACACACACACACACACACACACACACACACACACACACACACACACACACTTCAGGATTCTGTGTGTGTGTGTGTGTGTGTGTGTGTGTGTGTGTGTGTGTGTGTGTGTGTTCTAAATTATATATGTATATATATAAACGCCCATACATCCACATAAACATACTGTATATGGGTGGAAACAGGTGTGTGTGTGTGTATACATATATCTTTTTTCTTATACTTAGTCGCTGTCTCCCGCGTTAGCGAGGTAGCGCAAGGAAACAGACGAAAGAATGGCCCAACCCACCTACATACACATGCACATACATAAACGGCCACACGCACATATACATACGTATACATTTCAACGTATATATACATATACATACACAGACATACACATATATACACATGTACTTATTCATACTTGCTGCCTTCATCCATTCCCGTCGCCACCTCGCCACACATGAAACAGCACCCCCCTCCCCCCGCGGGCGCGCGAGGTAGCGCTAGGAAAAGACAACAAAGGCCACATTCGTTCACACTCAGTCTCTAACTGTCATGTGTAATGCACCGAAACCACAGCTCCCTTTCCACATCCAGGCCCCATAAAACTTTCCATGGTTTACCCCAGACGCTTCACAAGGAAGAGAGTAAATTGGAACGATGTGGTACACCGGGGTCGACGTGCTGCCAATGATATATATATATATATATATATATATATATATATATATATATATATATATATATATATAAGGTAAGAAGAGAGATGCTCTCCATCGTGAGCCTCAATTTATCGGTAAGCTGGACAGTTTCACGCTCTTCTAGCTGGAAAACAACCAATCTCTCGGCCGTAACCAGGCGGAAACACGCGGCGAAACGAGATTTTACGGTTGAGTATGGGAGCTGTAGGTTGGGGGAGGAGGAGGAGAAGACCCGGTGGGCGGGTGAGCGGGCGGACGGGCGGGCCATCACGAGAGGCGGCGCCCTGCAGCAGCGAGAAGGGTTAGTCCATGGGGGCAAGAGGCCAGACGACAACGCCACAACCCTTGGTGGTCTATGACGAGGTGTATGTAGCTGGAGGATGGTACATGGTACTTTATACACCTGACCTGTATATACATGGAGACAAGGGAGTACAAGGAGGGTTATATATGTATAGGAAGGCCATTGTCGACGTCGGTCCCAAGATGTTATAGAACCATGGATCGTGATTTTAGAGGCAGTTTCCTGTCGGATGAAGAAAGTTCTGCCTCGTTGGCATTATAGACCTCAGACGTTTACAGCTCCGTGAGCCTCCTACCTACCCAGGGCTTCGTGCGATCCCCGGTGCCTTAGGCAGAATAAGACTGTACGGCCCTTCAGGACGACGGTACGATCCTTGAGCACGACGGTACGATCCCACAGGAGGATGGTGAGCTGTCCTTCAGCACGAGGGTACGATCCTTCAACACGATCCTTGAGCACGAGGGTACGATCCTTGAGCACGACGGTACGATCTCACAGGAGGATGGTAAGCGGTCCTTCAACACGAGGGTGCGATCCTTGAACACGATCCTTGAGCACGAGGGTACGATCCTTGAGCACGAGGGTACGATCCTTGAGTACGGCGGCACGACCCCTAAGTATGCATTTTAACTTGACCTACTCTTAGGATCAGGTGAAAAAAAATTCCCCCACCACAAAAAAAAAGTCCATAGTGACGGTTGATGTCCGTCTTGGTAATATCTTTGCAGACCATTACCGCTGGATAACATGTAGGTAAGTGTATGATGGTGATGATGGTGGTGAAGATGATGGTGATGATGGTAGTGGTGGTGATGGTGATGACGATGTGGTGATGGTGATGGTGATGACGATGTGGTGATGGTGATGGTGATAATGATGTGATAATGGTGTTGGTGATGATGAGTGATGATGAGTGAGGATGGTGATGGTGGTGATGGTGATGGTGATAATGATGTGATAATGGTGTTGGTGATGATGATGATGGTGATGATGAGTGATGATGGTGATGATGGTGATGGTGATAATGTGATAATGGTGTTGGTGATGATGATGGTGATGATGGTGATGATGAGTGATGTTGGTGATGGTGATGGTGGTGATGGTGATGGTGATAATGTGATAATGGTGTTGGTGATGATGATGGTGATGATGGTGATGATGAGTGATGTTGGTGATGGTGATGGTGGTGATGGTGATGGTGATAATGATGTGATAATGGTGTTGGTGATGATGATGATGATGGTGATGATGGTGATGATGAGTGGTGATGGTGATGATGGTGACGATGATGTGATAATGGAAATCCTCCCCTCTCATTTTTTAACTTTCCAAAAGAAGGAACGGAGAAGGGGGCCAAGAAAGGATATTCCCTCTAAGACTCGGTCCTTTTAACGCTACCTCGTTGACGCGAGAAATGGCGAATATGTATGAAAAAAGATTATATATATATATATATATATATATATATATATATATATATATATATATATATATATATATATATATATATATATATATATATATATATATATATATATATATCCCCCTTTTAGAAAGTTGAAATACAAGGATGATTGAACCAGGGCATGTGAAGCGTCTGGGGTAAACCATGGAAAGTTTTGTGGGGCCTGGATGTGGAAAGGGAGCTGTGGTTTCGGTTCATTATACATGACAGCTAGAGACTGAGTGTGAACGACTGTGGCCTTTGTTGTCTTTTCCTAGTGCTACCTCGCACACATGTGGGGGGAGAGGTTTGTCTTTTCATGTGTGGCGGGGTGGCGAACTGGAATGAATAAGGGCAGACAGTATGAATTATGTACATGTGTATATATGTATATGTCTGTGTGTATATATATATATATATATATTTCATCCCTGGGGATAGGGGAGAAAGAATACTTCCCACGTATTCCCTGCGTGTCGTAGAAGGCGACTAAAAGGGGAGGGAGCGGGGGGCTGGAAATCCTCCCCTCTCATTTTTTTTTTAATTTTCCAAAAGAAGGAACAGAGAATTGGGCCAGGTGAGGGTATTCCCTCAAGGCCCAGTCCTCTGTTCTTAACGCTACCTCGCTAATGCGGGAAATGACGAATAGTTTGAAAGAAAAGAAAAAGAATATATATATATATATATATATATATATATATATATATATATATATATATATATATATATATATATATATATATATATATGCATACGTTGAGATGTATAGGTAAGTATAATTGCGTGTGTGGACGTGTATGTATATACATGTGTATGTGGGTGGGTTGGGCCATTCTTTCGTCTGTTTCCTTGCGCTACCTCGCTAACGCGGGAGACAGCGACAAAGTATGATAAAATATATATATATATATATATATATATATATATATATATATATATATATATATATATATATATATATATATATATGTTTTTAGATATCTGGGAGTGGATCTGGCAGCGGATGGAACCATGGAAGCGGAAGTGGATCATAGGGTGGGGGAGGGGGCGAAAATCTGGGGGCCTTGAAGAATGTGTGGAAGTCGAGAACATTATCTCGGAAAGCAAAAATGGGTATGTTTGAAGGAATAGTGGTTCCAACAATGTTGTATGGTTGCGAGGCGTGGGCTATGGATAGAGTTGTGCGCAGGAGGATGGATGTGCTGGAAATGAGATGTTTGAGGACAATGTGTGGTGTGAGGTGGTTTGATCGAGTAAGTAACGTAAGGGTAAGAGAGATGTGTGGAAATAGAAAGAGCGTGGTTGAGAGAGCAGAAGAGGGTGTTTTGAAGTGGTTTGGGCACATGGAGAGGAATGAGTGAGGAAAGATTGACCAAGAGGATATATGTGTCGGAGGTGGAGGGAACAAGGAGAAGAGGGAGACCAAATTGGAGGTAGAAAGATGGAGTGAAAAAGATTTTGTGTGATCGGGGCCTGAACATGCAGGAGGGTGAAAGGAGGGCAAGGAATAGAGTGAATTGGAGCGATGTGGTATACCGGGGTTGACGTGCTGTCAGTGGATTGAAGCAGGGCATGTGAAGCGTCTGGGGTAAACCATGGAAAGCTGTGTAGGTGTGTATATTTGCGTGTGTGGACGTATGTATATACATGTGTATGGGGGTGGGTTGGGCCATTTCTTTCGTCTGTTTCCTTGCGCTACCTCGCAAACGCGGGAGACAGCGACAAAGCAAAAAAAAAAAAAAAGAAAAAAAAAAAATATATATATATATATATATATATATATATATATATATATATATATATATATATATATATATATATATATATATATATATAGTAATTTACATACATATGCAAAAGTCAACGATAGGTCTACCTACAAGACCTGGTGTCCAGTGGTCTCCATCAAAATGTCGTATGCAATTAACCTCGGGTCGACGGTACGATCTATGGATATGATGGCCTGGCCTTTGACCAAACTTTTTAAGGTCAGGCCAAAATATCACCCATGGGTCGTACCCTCGTGCTCTGGGGATGTAAATTAGTGCTCAAGGGCTGTACCGTCGTGCTCAACGGTCGTACCGTCGTGCTCAATGCTCGTACCGTCGTGCTCAAGGGTCACACCTTCGTGCTCAAAGGTCACACTGTCGTGCTCAAGGGTCACACCGTCGTGCTCAAGGGTCACACCGTCGTGCTCAAAGGTCACACAGTCATGCTCAAGGGTCACACCGTCTTCCTCAAGGATCACACCGTCGTGCTCAAGGGTCACACCGTCGTGCTCAAGGGTCACACCGTCGTGCTCAAAGGTCACACAGTCATGCTCAAGGGTCACACCGTCTTCCTCAAGGATCACACCGTCGTGCTCAAGGGTCACACCGTCGTGCTCAAGGGTCACACCGTCGTGCTCAAGGGTCACACCGTCGTGCTCAAGGGTCACATGTTATCGTCTTCAAGAGAATTCGGCCGAGTGTGTACCTAGATGGTCGGGTTTTGTTCTTTATAACAGACATGACTACGGGAGACGCTCAGGTGGGGTTCGAAATTCAACTGTGTTGGTACTAGTGACTGAACCTGCGCTCTGATGACTGTGTTGCCAGGAGCAGAACCTGCGCTCTGATGACCGTGTTGCCAGGAGCAGAACCTGCGCTCTGATGACCGTGTTGCCAGGAGCAGAACCTGTGCTATGATGACCGTGTTGCCAGGAGCAGAACCTGCGCTATGATGACCGTGTTGCCAGGAGCAGAACCTGTGCTATGATGACCGTGTTGCCAGGAGCAGAACCTGTTATGATGACCGTGTTGCCAGGAGCAGAACCTGTGCTATGATGACTGTGTTGCCAGGAGCACAACCTGTGCTATAACGTAAGCGTAGCCATGATCAGAAGCTGTGTCATGATGAGCAGTTCAGCAACATGGCATCTGAGTGAACAATAGAGAACAGGAGGATATGTGCATTACTAAGCCTTTACCCCGACCTCATCGTGGTGGGAACCTTGGTCACTTTACTGCCCGTGTTTGCCTCTGGTTTCCTTACTATGACGGTGCTAGAAGGCGTCTGCCAATTAGTTTTCGAGGAATATGCAAAACGTAGTCGTTACCATTAACCCATCCTTAATGAGGAACCATTTGGCTAAATGGGTTTGGAGCCGGCCAATACCCTCTACCTGATGAGGGTTCGACTAATGCCTTCTCTTACGTATATCTTACCGTTGTGTCGGGAGGTCTTCTACCCCTCACAGTCTCCACTTGTCCCAGTCACAGCCGTCCGTAGCTGTGGACCCAGTCACTCCCAGCCGTTCATTGCCGTGGACCCAGTCACTCTCATCGGTCCATTGCCGTGGACCCAGTCACTCCCAGATGTCCGTAGCTGTGGACCCAGTCACTCCCAGCCGTCCATTGCCGTGGACCCGGTCACTCTCAGCCGTCCGTAGCTGTGGACCCAGTCACTCTCAGCTGTCCATTGCCGTGGACCCAGTCAATCCCAGCCGTCACTCTTAACCGTCCATTGCCGTGGACCCAGTCACTCTCAGCCGTCCATTGCCGTGGACCCAGTCTCTCTTAACCGTCCATTGCCGTGGACCCAGTCACTCCCAGCCGTTCATTGCCGTGGACCCAGTCACTCCCAGCCGTCCTTGCCTGCGTCTCGTTAAGGCGATTGCCAGGTGCGTAAGCTTTTGAGGTGAGGGACTCAGAACCACCAAGGTGAATGTGTGAATAGTGCTGTGGGGGAATGAGGCAAGCAGGTGCCTCCGGGAGCTTGTGACATAGCGAAGCCGCGCACGACGGGTAAGTGGAGGGTGAGTAAACACTGTTGTTCATAAGGGCTGTAGTTCCTAATCCCTTACAGGAGCGATCCCCCTTCCTGAAACACGCTCTTGACCCCGGCAATATCCTGAAACATTTTGAAAATGTTTTACATGGAACACGAGGCTCTTGTGTGGTGGTATGGGACCAGTGTACGCTGTATGGGAATGGTGTGTGGTGGTATGGGACCAGTGTGTACTGTATGGGACTAGTGTGTGGTGTGTATGGGACCAGTGTGTACTGAATGGGACTAGTGTGTGGTGTGTATAGGACCAATGTGTGGCTGTGTGGGACTGGCATGTGGTTACAGGAGACTAACATGTCGATGTATGGAATAATGTCTGGTTTTATAGAACTAGTGTGTGGCTGTATGGGACCAATGTGTAGTTTTATAGTACTAGTGTGTGGCTGTATGGGACGACCGTGTGTTTGTGTGGGATTAATGTGTGATTTCATAGACTATTGTGTAGGTGTATGGGGCTAGTGTGTTTGGCTATATGGGACTGCCGTGTGGTGGTATAGGACCAGTGTGTGGCTGATACTCGACACTAAGAAGCTGGTGGTAACTTGTGTGCACAGTGGTTCCCCTTCAAGGACGTCTCCACGGGAGAGACCCCCAAGGCTCTAAGGAAGTTAGCTCCTGGAGGCTTTTGGGTGAGGAGGTGACACAGAGGTAAATACCTTCAGGGAGACGTAGGTTGGTGGCGGCCCAGCAGTTGGTGGCTTCGAGAGGGAAAGACGAAGGAGAAGAAGAGGAGGAGGTGGACTCAGAGAGAGAGAGAGAGAGAGAGAGAGAGAGAGAGAGAGAGAGAGAGAGAGAGAGAGAGAGAGGGGGTCGTTCCACCCCTGGCTGGTGCCATCAGTTACATGGCTTGGTGTCTTGTGTGAATACTACGGACGTGGGAGGAACGTGTCAGTACCCAGAGAACGGCCACAGTGCACGATGTTTGACTTGGTCCATGGTGCTGGATGTGTGGGGATGTCCCATGGTGCTGGATGTGTGGGGATGTCCCATGGTGCTGGATGTGTGGGGATGTCCCATGGTGCTGGATGTGTGGGGATGTCCCATGGTGCTGGATGTGTGGGGATGTCCATGGTGCTGGATGTGTGGGGATGTCCCATGGTGCTGGATGTGTGGGGATGTCCCATGGTGCTGGATGTGTGGGGATGTCCCATGGTGCTGGATGTGTGGGGATGTCCCATGGTGCTGGATGTGTGGGGATGTCCCATGGTGCTGGATGTGTGGGGATGTCTCATGGTGCTGGATGTGTGGGGATGTCTCATGGTGCTGGATGTGTGGGGATGTCTCATGGTGCTGGATGTGTGGGGATGTCCCATGGTGCTGGATGTGTGGGGATGTCCCATGGTGTTGGATGTGTGGGGATGTCCCATGGTGCTGGATGTGTGGGAATGTCCCATGGTGCTGGATGTGTGGGGATGTCCCATGGTGCTGGATGTGTGGGGATGTCCCATGGTGCTGGATGTGTGGGGATGTCTCATGGTGCTGGATGTGTGGGGATGTCTCATGGTGCTGGATGTGTGGGGATGTCCCATGGTGCTGGATGTGTGGGGATGTCCCATGGTGCTGGATGTGTGGGGATGTCCCATGGTGCTGGATGTGTGGGGATGTCCCATGGTGCTGGATGTGTGGGGATGTCCATGGTGCTGGATGTGTGGGGATGTCCCATGGTGCTGGATGTGTGGGGATGTCCCATGGTGCTGGATGTGTGGGGATGTCCCATGGTGCTGATGTGGGATGTCCCATGGTGCTGGATGTGTGGGGATGTCCCATGGTGCTGGATGTGTGGGGATGTCCCATGGTGCTGGATGTGTGGGGATGTCCCATGGTGCTGGATGTGTGGGGATGTCTCATGGTGCTGGATGTGTGGGGATGTCCCATGGTGCTGGATGTATGGGGATGTTCCATGGTGCTGGATGTGTGGGGATGTCTCATGGTGCTGGATGTGTGGGGATGTCCCATGGTGCTGGATGTGTGGGGATGTCTCATGGTGCTGGATGTGTGGGGATGTCTCATGGTGCTGGATGTGTGGGGATGTCTCATGGTGCTGGATGTGTGGGGATGTCCCATGGTGCTGGATGTGTGGGGATGTCCCATGATGCTGGATGTGTGGGGATGTCCCATGGTGCTGGATGTGTGGGGATGTCTCATGGTGCTGCATGTGTGGGGATGTCCCATGGTGCTGGATGTTTGGGGATGTCCCATGGTGCTGGATGTTTGGGGATGTCCCATGGTGCTGGATGTGTGGGGATGTCTCATGGTGCTGCATGTGTGGGGATGTCCCATGGTGCTGGATGTGTGGGGATGTCTCATGATGCTGGATGTGTGGGGATGTCCCATGGTGCTGGATGTGTGGGGATGTTCCATGGTGTTGGATGTTCCATGGAACCAGACGTTAGGGATAATGGGATATATTAGGGATGGTAGATGTTGGGGATATTAGGTATGATGAGAGCTATTGGGGATGATGAGAGATATTGGAGGATGATTAGAAATGTCTGAGGATGATGTGAAGTGTTGGAGGATAGTGAGATATGGTGGAGGATAGTGGGAGATGCTGGAGGATAGTGGGAGATGGTGGGAGATGTTAGAGAGGATGGTGAGCATGGCGGAGGTGGGTGGCGTCTGGTGGTTAGTGAAGTGGTAGTGGACCCTGGCGGCAAACATTAAAACTTTTGGTTTAGTTACGTGTCGACTTCTCTCTCTCTCTCTCTCTCTCTCTCTCTCTCTCTCTCTCTCTCTCTCTCTCTCTCTCTCTCTCTCTTTGTCTGTCTGTCTCTCTCTCTCTCTCTCTCTCTCTCTCTCTCTCTCTCTCTCTCTCTCTCTCACTGTATATATTTTCATATTTGTGTGTTTATATATATATTCTTACGCGTCTTGTACATTCCTATGTGTATTTTTCATGCTGGTGTCTGTGTCACATATGCTGGTGTGTGTATGTCATGCACGTTGATGTGTGTATGTCATGCACGTTGGTGTGTGTATGTCATGCACGTTGATGTATGTCATGCACGTTGATGTATGTATGTCATGCACGTTGATGTGTGTATGTCATTCACGTTGATGTATGTCATGCACGTTGATGTATGTATGTCATGCACGTTGATGTGTGTATGTCATGCACGTTGGTGTGTGTATGTCATGCACATTGATGTGTGTGTATGTCATGCACGTTGATGTGTGTATGTCATGCACGTTGATGTGTGTATGTCATGCACGTTGATGTGTGTGTATGTCATGCACGTTGATGTGTGTGTATGTCATGCACGTTGATGTGTGTGTATGTCATGCACGTTGATGTGTGTATGTCATGCACGTTGATGTGTGTATGTCATGCACGTTGGTGTGTGTATGTCATGCACATTGATGTGTGTGTATGTCATGCACGTTGATGTGTGTATGTCATGCACGTTGATGTGTGTATGTCATTCACGTTGATGTGTGTATGTCATGCACGTTGATGTATGTATGTCATGCACGTTGATGTGTGTATGTCATGCACGTTGATGTGTGTGTATGTCATGCACGTTGATGTGTGTGTATGTCATGCACGTTGATGTATGTATGTCATGCACGTTGATGTGTGTGTATGTCATGCACGTTGATATGTGTGTATGTCATGCACGTTGATGTGTGTGTATGTCATGCACGTTGATGTATGTATGTCATGCACGTTGATGTATGTATGTCATGCACGTTGATGTGTGTATGTCATGCACGTTGATGTGTGTGTATGTCATGCACGTTGATGTGTGTGTATGTCATGCACGTTGATGTGTGTGTATGTCATGCACGTTGATGTGTGTATGTCATGCACGTTGATGTGTGTGTATGAGCCCCTCAGGTCTGTCCCCTGACGCTGCTATGTACGGGAGGTAATACCAGTGTGTGGGCCAAGCAAAAAGCCAGCCACCTGGGTTGAATTTACAACTCTGTTCCGCTTGGTTGTGGGTGTGACACGTGGTCTCTGGGTTGTGGGTGTGACACGTGGTCTCTGGGTTGTGGGTGTGACACGTGGTCTTTGGGTTGTGGGTGTGACACGTGGTCTCTGGGTTGTGGGTCTGACACGTGGTCTCTGGGTTGTGGGTCTGACACGTGGTCTCTGGGTTGTGGGTGTGACACGTGGTCTCTGGGTTGTGGGTGTGACACGTGGTCTCTGGGTTGTGGGTGTGACACGTGGTCTCTGGGTTGTGGGTGTGACACGTGGTCTCTGGGTTGTGGGTCTGACACGTGGTCTCTGGGTTGTGGGTGTGACACGTGGTCTCTGGGTTGTGGGTGTGACACGTGGTCTCTGGGTTGTGGGTCTGACACGTGGTCTCTAGTTTGTGGGTCTGACACGTGGTCTCTGGATTGTGGGTCTGACACGTGGTCTCTGGGTTGTGGGTCTGACACGTGGTCTCTGGGTTGTGATATTTTTGTTTTATCTCTCTACTGCTTTTGTTCTGGCGGAGAGAGACTGGACGAACACTGCTGACTGGGAGAGACTGGACCAGTGCAGCTGACAGCTCGCGACTGGACTTGTATCCTTCTCTGTGTGTCAGCGTGTCTGTCTGTCTGTCTGTCTGTTAGTGTGTCTGTCTGTCTGTCTGTCTGTCTGTCAGTGTGTCTGTCTGTCTGTCTGTCTGTCTGTCTGTCAGTGTGTCTGTCTGTCTGTCTGTCTCTCTTTCTGTCTGTCAGCGTGTCTGTCTGTCTGTCTGTCAATGTGTCTGTCTGTCTCTCTGTCTGTCTGTCAGTGTGTCTGTCTGTCTGTCAATGTGTCTGTCTGTCTGTCTGTCTGCTTCTCTCTCTTTCTCGTCAGTACGGTTACTGAAACGTTATACTTGTATTTCTCAAAGTTCTCTCTCCACCCTTGTGTTTGAACTGTGTTACTGTACCTGCCTTGCAATCATACAACTGTCGCTCAGGAATTTGTCGTGATCCTTTATTACATCCATGTACAGGAGGGGATATTCTCTATATCCACCTACAGGAGGGGATATTCTCTATATCCACCTACAGGAGGGGATATTCTCTATATCCACCTACAGGAGGGGATATTCTCTATATCCACCTACAGGAAGGGATTAAGTAAGTGGACTGTGTTTACCTATACAACACCATGTGGCTGTGAGTCAGGTTTGTAGTAGGTGTTCCCACCTGTAATGGTAAGGGACAATTCCTCTATATCTACTACATGGATATTAGTATATATGTTTATATATAGGATATTTATATCCACTGCTGATGGAAACGTATGCTATATACTGTATCGTATAGGGGATTTGTCTAACATTTACTCCTGACAGAAAGGCGTAAATGATACAGGAAAAAACAATTATAGCCACCGGAGAGAGGAATAGAGAGGAGAGGATAGAGATCACAGATAGAGAGAGAGAGAGAGAGAGAGATCTCATGTGACGAGAGGAAATATCATCATGGGTCGGATTCGTTTGTAACTAAGAGCTCATGAGGTCGTACTTTGCATACTTAGACAATATCTGACCCTCAGTAAAATTAGCTTAGATCTCTACACAGAGTATTCCATATCACCTGGGAGGGAGTCTACTGATGTTATCCTCCATGACCAGTAGAGGCCACATGCACTACAATCAGAGGTAGCTAAAGAACTCCACAGGAGGGAAGATGTGGCTTATGGAAGATCCACCTACAGGAGGGGATATTCTCTATATCCACCCACAGTTCAGGATATTTTTCCCGTACATGTGACTGTGTTTACCTATACAACACCTTGTGTGCTCGTGAGTCAGGTTTGTAGGTCAGGTGTTCCCCACACTGTAATGCGTAAGACAATCGCCACACATCTACGTACCTATGAATACATTACTATATATGTTTATATTAGTATATATGTATTCATGCTGATGGAAACCGTATGTATAATACTGTAATTTGTATACATGTTTTGTCTAACATTTACTCCTGACAGAAAGGCGTAAGATGATAAGGAAAAAACAATTAAGCCACCGGAGAGAGAGAGAGAGAGAGAGAGAGAGAGAGAGAGAGAGAGAGAGAGAGAGAGAGAGAGAGAGGGGAGAGGAGAGAGAGAGGAAATATCATCATGGGTCGTTCGCTTGTAGCTAAGATGTCTTCATGGGTCGTTCCTTTGTAGTTATCTTCACAGGTCGTACGTTTGCAACTTAGACCAATATCTGACCTCAGTAAAACTGGCTTAAGATCTCTACACAGATATCCAATGTTCTCCTGGGACAGTCTACTGACTGTTATCCTCCATGACCAGTAGAGGCCACATGCATCTCAATCAGAGGTCAGCTAAAGAACTCCACGAGGGAAGATGTGGCTGTATGGAAGATCCAAAAACCCACAGAAGATATCCCTCGATCTGTCTTATGTTTTGGATGCGCAGACGACACAGTCCCGGCTGCGTGTAGCCCTGAGGGAGATCAACAGCATCTGTCTTGTGGGATGGGTGGGTGGGTGAGCGAGGCCTCACAAGGACACCAAGTAGAGAAGGTCTTGTAGATTTTTGAGGATCTTAGCTCGGCCGTCGGTCAGCTAAATTGAATTCGATTCCAGGGTGAGTGACAGCATAGGATTCCCTTGGTCACCTCTCTCATTATACCAATTATGGCGACGATCGCTTGCCTCTGCAGACGTCAGGGATGATGGCTGACACGCACGCCCGCGCAGGACCATCCGCCCACCCACACACACACACCCGCCCGCACACACACACACACACACCCACACACACCACCCGCACAGGCCAGGTCATCTTCATTCTCTTTTCATGCTCATTCGTCTCCAGTCATCGAACCCTTTTTCTTTCCCCTTTCAAGCGTGCTGCACCTGGCCCCCGTGGCTCTCCCTCCCTCTCCCAAGCCTCTCCCCGTCCTCACTGCTCTCCTCCAGCCATCTACCAGCTCACCACTCATTCTCTTAACTCCCCTCCCTCGTTCCTTCCTCTCTCACTTTTAATCCACTTTCCATTGTTACCTCTCACCGCTCCACCACCCTCGCCTGACTCTCTCTCTCTCTCTCTCTCTCTCTCTTCTCATTCCAGTCCCCACTCTCCCCGCCTCCCCCTGTCTCTATGTTGCTGGCTGGCCAGCTGGCTGGTTGACTGGCTGGCTAGCTGACAGCTGGTTAACTGGCTGGCTGGCTGACTGCTGGATGACTGGCTGGCAGGCTGGATAGATTGTTGGCTCACTGGATGTCACCTGGAAGCCGCCATCATTGCAGAGACAGAGGAGCTTACCACTGAGGTCAGGAGTCGTGACCTGATGTCGCCCTCTTGACCCATTTGACCTCCCACCAGCCTGTGTCCTCTCTCTCTCTCTCTCTCTCTCTCTCTCTCTCTCTCTCTCTCTCTCCCTCCCTATTCACATTGCTCATCTCTCCTTCCCCGGGGTAGGCATGACTTTCCCTACGTATATCCCATACAAATAATCTTTCATTACATTACTTAACACATTCCCTCTTATTTTCACGCCATCATTCTCTCTTCTAATGTCGCGTCTGTCGTCTATCCTATTCTACATTGCATTGTCTCCTGCATTACCTTGTTTCCTCCCTGGTCGTCGACACTGTCTGTCTCTTGTGTGTCCGTCTGTATCTCTCCATATTGCTGCTGCTGCTGCTGCTGCTCAAAAGGAGACCTTGGGAACGGACTAATGGTTCCTGGTGTTACCCTGCAGCCCAGGGGCTTCTCTGCATTCGCACCCAACATTTTTCCCTTCAGATCTTGAAAAATGTTGAACTTAGACCTGATCATGGCGAACGCCTTCGGAAACACATTACAGGGGATTGGTGTTTCGCTGTATCTAACATCTCCCTCTTGTCTCTGTCTGTTTCTCTGTCTCTCTGAAGTAACTTGCTCTTCACTGTACGTTGTATCACTCAATGACAGCAGATGGTATGCCACCATCTGGCTTTCTCTTCTTAAACGTTGCCAGAACGTATTCAGTACTTCATCTTCGAGGGCATCAGGTGGGAGTTGTTCTAACTTGTATTGTATGGTCTCTCGTGGTGTGTCGGTGGGCATTACTGACTATGAATCACGCATGGAGCCACCCGGGCTCGAATCATGGTTGCCACAGTTCGTTCACAGCGCACCCAGATGCTCAATCTTCCCTCCCTGGGACTGGTGGATGAATGGTCTCACTCCCTCTCACATACAAACAGAACAAAGCTGCAAACCACACAATGAACTCAGAATAATCACCGGCTGCCTAGCAGCCACAAACACTCAACATCAAGACAATGAAATACAAATCCTCCCATTACAGTCCCACCTCAATTTCTTCGACACCAGTTCTGTGCAAGAGCAAACCACTCGATAACTAACCACCAACCCTCCAGTAGAAATGAAAAGCCTACCCCCCTCCCACACACACACACACACACTGACCTAACCCGAGAAGCACTAAACCACCGACCTCCCATCATAAACTACACTCCCCAGACAACCCCGTGTCACACTCTCTCTCGCTTACGCTTTGGACATGACCCCCATCACTACCAACACTATCATCGTTGTTTCAACCTATCTTAAGACCATTCCAACGATGCAGTGACCACGGTACAGACACCGAACACTTACTTCTCAGTTCTCCCTGCACTCTGCACATAGACTCACACACACAACACTTCATGACTGGTAGACGTAGCCAGCTTCCTGAGCGCTGCAGGAGGAGAGGAGGGACAAGGTCCCCCTACTCCTGCCTCACCCCATCATCTGTTGCTCCCTTCCTCACCACCCAGTCTAGTTGACGAGCTGGGAGGTTGGGGGGAGCACTGTCTTACTCCCCCTTTTGGATGCATTTGGCGTGGTTTACGGCCGGAGTCATTAGTAGTCCAGCCAGCTGACGGAACTGGCGCAGTCCGAGTAGGTAAGTCTGCGCAAGGGAGAGAGAGAGAGAGAGAGAGAGAGAGAGAGAGAGAGAGAGAGAGAGAGAGAGAGAGAGAGAGAGAGAGAGAGAGACCCGCACAGGCAGACAAGGCAGCAGAGGCGCAGAAATACAGAGAAAATATATATATAAAAAAAAGAAAAGACAAAAATAAAAAGATTGATGTACACTGGAGTACCACGGGAATGAAGAACACTTGTGTGTGTGTTGCGGGGAGAGAGTTTTACACTCGTGCTGCCCCGTCATCAACCTTGTATATATGTTCCCTGTCTGTATTCCTACGTGTGTATACACGCACAGGCACTCACACACACACACACACACACACACACACCACACAGCCGAGGCCAAGGACCCGTTTATCGATCTGCCCCGTTAGGGAGGATGAACAGGTGAGATGGATGTGGGCCGAACTGGCACGCCCAAGATTCGAACCCATGTGAATCCGACCCCTGGGATGGACCCTCGCTAACTCGTGGTCAGTAACGTTAACCTCTACACCACGGAGGCACGTTACCGGACTCCTCCTGCTCGAGGCTATATGACTAGGAATACAGTCTCGTCAACGAACCTCTCCCTCCAGAGAAGTCTACATTTCCCTGCTACTGGAAGTAGCGCAGCCTTGTGCTGCAGAAACCTTTAGAAAGGTTCCTAGGTAACACCAGGACCCTTTAATCGAAGTTAGTGCTGAAGTAATTATAAATAAACAGCTTCTTCTCTCTCACTATTACTCATTCCTGTCATCAAATAATTATGAGACTCTAATAACTTTTACCTCCTCCTCACCAAACGGTATATCATCTGCTGGAGGATGTAACAGGCTGACATGGTTTGTAAAAAGGGCATGATGGCCTCCCCCTGGGGAGAATATGATATTATTGGCAAGATGCTCCCCAGGGTGTGTGGAGGGCGGTGAGGCTGGGTAAACTCCCTGGGAAATGTGTGTGTGTGTGTGTGTGTGTGTGTGTGTGTGTTACGAGAGTGGAGTTCGATCTTGCTGGAGCTAAAAGAGAATAACTTAGCCACGAAACTTGATATTAAACACTTTTTTTTTTTTTTGAGGGCTATCTTTATAGGTCGTAAAGCTTTTTCTATCATAATTATGCTGAGAAAATTGGAAACTAATTGTGCGGTGGTGGAGGCGTCCACTGTGTAGTGCTGGAGGCGTTAATGGTAGAGTGTTGGAGGTGTTGATTGAATAATTATGGAGGCGTTGATTGTATAGTGTTCGAGGGCGTTAATTGTACTGCGTTGGAGGCGTTAATTGTGCTATTTAGAGACGTTAACTGTATAGTTATGGAGGCGTTGACTGTGTAATTACGGAGGTGAAGGTGTTAATTGGCAAGTTAGGGATTTTCTAGCAAGGGAACTTCGCTTGGCATGAGCAGGAAGGTGTCATTATGTAGTCAGCAGTTAATGTACAGGCGAGTCGCGAGGGAAGACAGAGAGAGAGAGAGAGAGAGAGAGAGAGAGAGAGAGAGAGAGGGAGAGAGAGAGAGAGAGAGAGAGAGAGAGAGAGAGAGAGAGAGAGAGGCCCAGGTGAGAGGGAGTGAGAGGTAGGTCGATGGGTAATGAGAGTGGGCAAGGGAGCCAGAGGAGGAGGAGAGAGCAAAGAGGGAGGGAGAGAGAGGAAGGGTTGTGCTTTTTTTCTTTTTAAGGGAGTGAGGGAGGGAGGGAGGAGTTGTGAGATTGTGACCGAGAAGGATTTTAAAGAGGAACGTGTTGTTGTAACGCTGGCGAAGGTGACACACACACACACACACACACACACACACACACACACACACACACACATATCCTCCTGGTGATGGTGAAACACACCCATGGCCCTGATGAAGGTGACACAAACACTCATCGTCCTGGTGAAGGTGACCCCCTGGTGAGGGCTTCACCAGGTAAGCCCAGAGACTAAGCCACACTCGACATCCTGCACAGCTTGAGGGGCATCACCATCATCATCATCATCACCATCATCATCATCATCACCATCATCAGCAGCAGCAGCAGCAGCAGGACTGTGAATAGGACGAGTCGTTCAAAGGGAAGCTGGAGGGGACAAAGGCAGGCAGACTCGTGCACACGAGAGGCACCAGCGTCCACCAGACGTGGCCGGTGTTGTTGACGAAGTAAGAGGGACGTGGCCGGTGGTGCTGACGAAGTAAGAGGGACGTGGCCGGTGGTGCTGATGAAGCAAGAGGGACGTGGCCGGTGGTGTTGACGAAGCAAGAGGGACGAGGGGAAGTGTCTGGGTAACCCAGCTTGTGTTGAGAGGGTCAGGTGTTACGATGTGTCGTATGTGCGATGCGACACACAGCCACATGTGCTTAGCCTAGCGTAGACGACTTACACCATCCTGAGGGATAACATTTTATTCCCCCCACAACGTCAGACTTGAAGATCGTGTTGAAACACCACATATCCTCACTATGACTAAAACACCCGCGTTTTGTATACGATAATGGACAGGCTAGTACTGTGTCTAAATGACATTAACTGAAGTAATTGAATTTCGGTGATTCTGAAAATGATTATTTTGTCGTAAATTTCTTACCGTGATTATATATTATCAAATTAAAAGTGTATATATATATATATATATATATATATATATATATATATATATATATATATATATATATATATATATGTTTATTGATTGTAATTACCCCAGGACCAGTTCCTAAAGGCTCCTGTAGCCCAAGACTGTGCACTGTTTCCAGTACCAGGGAAATGCAGACTCCTCTGAAGTGAGAAAATTCTTTGACGAGACTGTACTCCCACGCCAAAGGTGACTTTTCGTTCGCGGTGTCATTTCCAGCAGGTGGAGTCCGGTAACACCAAATCAATGATGTGAGGGAATACCATGGTAAGTTTAGGAAGCGACCGTGGACTGAAATGGCCAGGGTTCAGCCAGGCGTCATATATTGCCATCATTGTGGCCCAGAACGGCCAGGGACGGAACTAGTCAGCCACTGATGGAAACTGAGAGAGAAGGGCATGATAGGTTCTCATTGCTCAGGGCTCCACCTTCAGTAGTCAGGGCTGCGTCCTCGATACGCATGAGCTCTGTCCTCGTTAGGTAGGGCCCAGTTCTCGGTACACAGTGCCTTGTTCTCGTAAGGCAAGGATCAGATCTCGACACAACAGTCCACCGTCCTCGTTACTACGCTGTGTCCCGCAGGTTACCCTCACTCACACCGTAAGGCACTTGGTGCATTTGTCATGCTTTCGTCCCCTTCGTGCATTTGTCATGCTTTCGTCCCCTTCGTGCATTTGTCATGCTTTCGTCCTGTTCGTCCCTTTCTCACTATTAGCCAATGTTCGTCCTGTCGTCCCAAACTGACCTGATCCACAAGCTGGTCCTAGCTACCCTGGACCTAGTCCCCTGGTTCTCGCTACCCTGGCCCTAGTCCCCTGGTTCTCACTACCCTGGCCCTAGTCCCCTGGTTCTCGCTACCCTGGCCCTAGTCCCCTGGTTCTCGCTACCCTGGCCCTAGTCCCCTGGTTCTCGCTACCCTGGCCCTAGTCCCCTGGTTCTCGCATATCCTCCACTCCTCTGCTGTAGAAACATAAATACTGAGTGTGGATGTGACAGGTTTAAGGGAGGAGGGGAGACAGAGAGATAAGACAGAGGTCGAGGAAACACAGGTGAATCTGGGAGAGATAAAAAAAAACGGATGAACACACAAAAAAAAAGATATGTTTACAAAGAGTGTGAATTGATAAGATAAGACAGAGGAAGGTGTAAGATCAGGAACTCATTTTTACGACTGTTTCAGAGAGAGAGAGAGAGAGAGAGAGAGAGAGAGAGAGAGAGAGAGAGAGAGAGAGAAGCTGTCACCGGAACTGCAGACGATGATGGCGTCTTAGCTACGTCACTTCGTTGTATATCAACTGATTTCTTTCTTGTGTCCCCCCTGATGATGTGATTATTACGCGAAAGTGCACTTAGGAACTTATTGTGTTTCATTTCCCCGTGGACTCATTGGAATATATATATATATATATATATATATATATATATATATATATATATATATATATATATATATATATATATATATATATGCTTTGTTAAAGAGAAAAAAGACTTGTCCTCCTTTACCAGGGGTCGCCAGACTCGTGAGGATATTAGCGCATCTTCTGTTATTACATCTGGAGGGGGTTGTCCTGGAGGGGGTTGTCCTGGAGGGGGTTGTGCTGGAGGGGGTTGTGCTGGAGGGGGTTGTGCTGGAGGGGGTTGTGCTGGAGGGGGGGTGGGGGGGGTTTCCCCAATGCTGGGGAGGGAAGGTTTTTTTCATCACGTACAAGTAAAGAAAGGCGGGAGAGAAGAAGAGGGGGACATGAAAGTTTACTGGCGAGTTTATCCCAAAAGAAAGACGTTTTTTTGGAGAATACGATGTTTGAAAAAGGGGTTTAGAAAGGGTGGGGGTGGGTTTGGCGCTGCCAAAGGAAAGGGATATGAGTCAAAGTCGTGTAAAATATATATATATATAAATATAAATATAAATAAAAATAAATTTAATATATATAAATATATATATCCCAAGAAAGATAATAATAGGGACTGATAAATAGAATTCAAAATATAGATGGGTATTAAATTTCATACCAAAGTCACGACGAGGTTAAATTGGGGGATATATAAAAGAGCGGGAAGAGAGGGGGAAAAGGAGAAGAGAGAGAGGGGAGAGAGGAGAGGAGGGGGGGGGGATGCAAAAAGGGGGAAAATAAACCCTTATAAATCAAATTTTAAAGTTTAAAAACCGTTTGGGGGAAAGCACAGCCTTCAAGGGGAAACAAAAAAACCATGGTGAAGATTCCCCAAAAGAACACAGCCCGTGAATGCCCTAAAAACGGGGTAAACAACAAAGGGAAAAACCCTGGGACCCTTGAGAAAAAAGAAAAAAAAAATTTGCTAAAGGAACAGCGATGGTACGGGAACTTATGTGGAGATTTGGAAAACCTGTGTTTTTCATGGCCAAACCGGCTCAAAAAATACATGAGGGTTAATGAAAAAAAAAAAACCCCCTGTTGGGGAAACTTAAGGAGCCCAAAAACCCCATCCGAAAAAAAAATCAGGTAAAAAGCAATATGTTTTTTAAAAACCTTTCGCCTCGTTTATATATATTTTTAAAATAAAATAAATATATATATATTTTTATATATTATATATATTCCAAATGGTAAATTTTTTAAAAACCAAAAAGCGTCCTGCTTCGTCTCTTCGATGTAAACCCAACGACTTTTTTCTCTCTTGTGTCCCCCCTTTGATGAATAAAGAACAAATTGCCCTTGGGAACTTATCGTTTTAAATTTTCCTCGGGACCCCCTGGAATACGGACGGGGCGAAAAATTGATACCTTTTCCCTTTTCTTTTTTTTTTTTTTGCTTTGTCGCCTGTCCCCCCGCGTTTCCCGAGGTAGCCCCGGGAAACAAAAGAAAGAAAGGGGCCCAAAACCCAAACCCCCATACAAAAGTTTAAAACATAGGGTCCACACACTCAAAATATACAACCTACACATTTTTTTCCCCATGGTTTCCCCCCAGACGCTTCAAAAGCCCTGATTCAATCCACGACAGCACGCCCAACCCCGGTATACCACATCGCCCAAAATTCACTCTATTCCTTGCCCCCTTTCACCCTCCTGCATGTTAAAGGGGGCCCCATCACACAAAAACTTTTTTTCATCCCTCTTTCCCCCTCCAAATTTGGGCCCCTCTTTCCTCTTTTCCCCCCCACCCTCCGAAACATAAAAACCTCTTGGTAAAACTTTTTCCCCACCATTCTTTTCCATGTGCCCCAAAACCCTTTTAAAAAACCCTCTTCTGCTCTCTTTAACCAAAGGGTCTTTTTTTTTCCACACACCTTTTTACCCTTTTTTTTACTTAAATCGATCAAACCCCCCCTTTACACCACAAATTTTTCCCCAAACATCTCATTTCCCCAAATCCATCCCCCCTGCGCACCACTCAAACCATAAACCAAAGCCTCGCAACCATTTCAAAATTGTTGGAACCAAATTCCTTCAAAAATACCCATTTTTGCTTTCCCGGGTAATGTTTCGACTTCCAAACATTCTTCAAGGCTCCCAGAATTTTCCCCCCCCTCCCCCATCCTATGATCCCCCTTCCCCGTTTCCCCCTGGTTCCATCCGCTGCCCAAAAAACCCACAGATATCAAAACACTTTACTTCCCCAGTTTTTTTCTCCATTCAAACTCCCCCCCCCCCCTCCCACTTTACTTTACCCTCCCCCCAAACCCCAATTTTACCTTTTAATTTTTAACCCCCCCTTCCCCCCCTTTATTTCAACCCAATAAAAAACCCCTTAAACCTTTTTTTTCTTCCACACATTTTTTCCAAACTATTAAACCCGCTTTTGCAGTTTCTCACATAAACGCCACCACGCTGTATCATCAGCGAACAAAAAACGGGCCCACTTTTCCCAAACTCTCTCATTCCCCCAAAAAACTTCATAATTTTTCCCCCCCTTTTCCCAAAAATCTTGGGATTCACCTCCCCAACAACCCCATCCATAAACAAAATTTAAAAAACCATGGAGACAACACAAAAATCCCGGGCCCCAAACCTAAAATTAACTGAAACCAAACACTTTCCTTTTCTTCCTAAAACGTACACATACCCTTTCATTCCCCGATAAAAAATTTTCACTCCCCCTTTTAACAACCTTTCCTCCCACACCATAATTCTTAATTTCCTTTTCCCCAAGCATCTCTATCCCAAATCTATCATTGCCTTCTCCAAACCATAAATGCCCACCCTCCCAAAACCAAATTTTCCTTTTTTAATTTTTCTCACAAAACATTTTTTCAAAGCAAACACCTGAACCCACTCCCCCCCCCTAACCACCCTTCCCGAAACCACACTGCTCTTCCCAATCTATGCTCTGTAATGCTTCACCCTCCCCAATCAAACCCCTCCCAAATAATTTAAACCCGGGAAAACTCAACAAACTTATACCTCTGTAATTTTGAGCACTCACTCTTAACCCCTTTGGGGTTTTTAAAAAAAATGGCACTATTCACGCATTCCGCCAATCCCAAGGCACCTCACCATGAGTCATACATACATTAAATAACCTTCCCCAACCATCAAAAAAAACAGTAAACCCCCTTTTTTAAAAAATTTTCCACTGCAATACCATCCAAACCTGCGGGCCTTCCCGGGCTTTCACTTCCCGCAAAGTTTTTTACTCCCTCTTCCTGTTTACCAAATAAATTTTCCCCTTTAACCCCCCCAAAATTTGCACACCACCTCGACCAAAAACACCCTAAACTCCCACCAAACATCAAACACATTCAACAAATTTTCAAAATACTCACCCCCCATCCCTCCCCTCACCACTACTTTTTAACCACCTCCCCTTTTCGCCCTTCACTAAAAGTTCCCATTTGTTTCCCTTGCCCTTTCGCCCCTTTATTTACCTCCTTCCAGAACTTTTTTTATTCTCCCTAAAATTTAATAAAACCCTTTTCTCACCCCAACCTCTTTCCCCCTTTTTTTAAACCTTTTGGCACCTTTCTCTTGACCTCCTGTCTTTTTTTTTTTTAAAACATCTCCCACTAAATTGCTTTTTTCCCTGCAAAAATCGCCCAAAAGGGGGCCTCTCTCTTCTCTTTCATAAATACTTTTTAACTTCTTCATCCCCACCACCACTACCCTTTCAAATAAACCCCACCCCCACTCCCATATTATAAAATATCAAAAATTTTTTTCTTGGCGCTGTCTTCCCGCGTTTGCGAGGAAAGCGCAAGGAAACAACGAAAAAAATTTGGCCCCAAACCCGACCCCCATACCATGTAAATAAAAACACTCTACAAAAGCAAAAATAAAAAACCTTTTAAAAACCAAGGGTACACATAAATATAAAAACACCCACAGACACATACAATATTTTCCCATGCACACAATTCGCACTGTCTCCCTTTTAAATTCATTCCCATCCCCACCTCCCCCAACCCCATAGAATACCATCCCCCCTTCCCCCCCCCTCGGGGTTTTGCGGGGACCTAGGAAAAACAAAAAAGGGCCCAAAATTCTTCAAAAACCCCAGGCCTAGCTTCACGAAAAATTGCCCGAAACCACAGCCCCCTTTTCCCACATCCGGGCCCCCCACAAAAATTTTTCCCAGGGTTTTAAACCCCAACGCTTCACATGCCCTAAATTCAACCCCCATTTAAAAGAAACGTCCCCCCCGGTATACAAACTTTCGACCCTTTTTCACTCTATTCCTTTGCCCCCTTTTTCACCCCCTGCATGTTCGGGCCCCGATCACTAAAAACCCCTTTTTCACCCCCATTTTTCCCCACCCCCAAATTTGGTCCCCCCCACTTTCTCCTCTTTTCCCCCCCACCCCGACACATAAACCTCTTGGCCCAATTTTTCCTCACTCATTCTCCCCAAATCCCCAAACCATTTCAAAAAAAAAACCCCTCTTCTACTCCCCTCAACCACGCTCTTTTTATTTCCACACATCCCCTTCCCCTTTACTTTACTTACTCAAATAAAACCACGTCACACCACAAACACAAAAAACACACAAATATTTATATTTAATATGTATAAAAATATTTGGGGTGTTCATCCTTCTTGCGTCTTTGTTTTGGGGCCGAAAAAAGTAAATTACTATTTTGTATTACAGGAGAGGGGTTTTACTCTCTTTTTTTGTCCCGTCTTTTACCCTTTTTCAAAAAGTCCCAACTTTTCCCACTTCCTGGGTATGGCCCCACCCACACACACACACAACACACCCACACACACACAGTCTAGGGCCCAGTCCCTTTTTAAAAACCCGACCACCCATTAGAGAGGAAAACATTTTGGCGGGTTCAAATGAACCTTTTGATACGCCCAGGATTCGAACCTATGGGGGTTAGATTAAAAGGGGGCTCGGGAAAGGGTTGTGGGTGTGGTGTTTTGTGTTGTGGTGTTTGTGTGTGTGTGTGTGTGTCAGAGAAGTAAATAAATTTTAAATTTCCCCTTGGGCCTTCATTTAAAAAACCCCTCCCCGCGGAAAAACCAATCCTTCTGGTTCACTCCCCCCAAATTATAATACCTTTTCACCTTCGGGTAAACGATGATTCAGGGGGGTTCGAAGCTTTGAGAACCCACACAACACACCAGCCAACAACGCACACACACACACACACACACACACATATATATATATATATATATATATAATTACCCCAAAGGGGAAAAGGGAAAAGAAAAATTTCCTACGAAATTCCCTGCGTGTCGTAGAAGGCGACTAAAAGGGAAGGGAGCGGGGGGCTGGAAATCCTCCCCCCCCTTTTTTTACTTTTTCCAAAGAAGGAATAGAAAAGGGGGGCCCCCCAAGTGAGGATATTCCCCAAAGGGCCTATCCACTGTTCTTAACGCGTCCAAACTAACACGGGGAAATTTGGGGAATAAGATAAGATCATATCTCTGAAACTTAAGTTCGTCCCAGAAAATTTCAATTTAAAAAAAAAACATCGTGTATATAATAAAATATATATAAAATAAAAAATATAAATATATATATATAAAATATATTTATAAATATCTTTTTTTTTAAACTATCCGCCCTTTCCCGCATTAGCGAGGAAACGTTAAGAAAAGAGGACTTTGGGCCTTTGGGAATAACCCAACCCGCCCCCCTCTGTTCCCTTTTTTTGGAAAATTAAAAAAAAAAAAAAAAAAACCCAAAAGGGGGGGTTTCCAGCCTCCTGCCCCCTTTCCCCCCCCTTTTAGTCGCCTTCTACGGGCGCCAGGGAAAACGTGGGAAGTATTCTTCAACCCCCATCCCAAGGGGTAAATATATATAAAAATATAATATATATAAATATATAATATATATAAAAAATATATAAAATATATTTTTTAATTTTTTTTTTTTTTTGCTTTTTTCGGTCCCCCCGCGTTTGCGAGGTAGCGCAAGGAAAAAACCAAAAAAATGGCCCAAAACCCCCCCCCATAAAACATGTATAAACACACACGTCCCCCACCAAAGCAAAAAAACATACCCCAAACATTCCCCAATGTAAAAACATATATATATATACACACAGACACATAATACATATATACCTATGCCCCACAATTCAACCCCTGTCTACCTTTATTCATTCCCAAAAACCCCCACGCCACACAAGGAATAACCATCCCCCTTTCCCCCCCCAGGGTGCGAGGTACTTAAAAAAAAAAAACAAAAAAAAACCCCCTTCTTCCCCCCCATCCATTCCCCTAGCTGTCATGTAAAAATGCCCCAAACCCCAGCTTTCCCTTTTCACATCCAGGGCCCCCCACAACTTTTTCCCTGGTTTAACCCCCCCGACGCCCTTCACATGCCCTGATTCAATCCACTGACAGCACGTCAACCCCGGTATACCACATCGCTCCAATTCACTCTATTCCTTGCCCTCCTTTCACCCTCCTGCATGTTCAGGCCCCGATCACACAAAATCTTTTTCACTCCATCTTTCCACCTCCAATTTGGTCTCCCTCTTCTCCTCATTCCCTCCACCTCCGACACATATATCCTCTTGGTCAATCTTTCCTCACTCATTCTCTCCATGTGCCCAAACCATTTCAAAACACCCTCTTCTGCTCTCTCAACCACGCTCTTTTTATTTCCACACATCTCTCTTACCCTTACGTTACTTACTCGATCAAACCACCTCACACCACACATTGTCCTCAAACATCTCATTTCCAGCACATCCATCCTCCTGCGCACCACTCTATCCATAGCCCACGCCTCGCAACCATACAACATTGTTGGAACCACTATTCCTTCAAACATACCCATTTTTGCTTTCCGAGATAATGTTCTCGACTTCCACACATTCTTCAAGGCTCCCAGAATTTTCGCCCCCTCCCCCATCCTATGATCCACTTCCGCTTCCATGGTTCCATCCGCTGCCAGATCCACTCCCAGATATCTAAAACACTTTACTTCCTCCAGTTTTTCTCCATTCAAACTCACCTCCCACTTGACTTGACCCTCAACCCTATTGTACCTAATAACCTTGCTCTTATTCACATTTACTCTTAACTTTCTTCTTCCACACACTTTACCAAACTCAGTCACCAGCTTCTGCAGTTTCTCACATGAATCAGCCACCAGCGCTGTATCATCAGCGAACAACAACTGACTCACTTCCCAAGCTCTCTCATCCCCAACAGACTTCATACTTGCCCCTCTTTCCAAAACTCTTGCATTCACCTCCCTAACAACCCCATCCATAAACAAATTAAACAACCATGGAGACATCACACATCCCTGCCGCAAACCTACATTCACTGAGAACCAATCACTTTCCTCTCTTCCTACACGTACACATGCCTTACATCCTCGATAAAAACTTTTCACTGCTTCTAACAACTTGCCTCCCACACCATATATTCTTAATACCTTCCACAGAGCATCTCTATCAACTCTATCATATGCCTTCTCCAGATCCATAAATGCTACATACAAATCCATTTGCTTTTCTAAGTATTTCTCACATACATTCTTCAAAGCAAACACCTGATCCACACATCCTCTACCACTTCTGAAACCACACTGCTCTTCCCCAATCTGATGCTCTGTACATGCCTTCACCCTCTCAATCAATACCCTCCCATATAATTTACCAGGAATACTCAACAAACTTATACCTCTGTAATTTGAGCACTCACTCTTATCCCCTTTGCCTTTGTACAATGGCACTATGCACGCATTCCGCCAATCCTCAGGCACCTCACCATGAGTCATACATACATTAAATAACCTTACCAACCAGTCAACAATACAGTCACCCCCTTTTTTAATAAATTCCACTGCAATACCATCCAAACCTGCTGCC
>NC_092237.1:16092097-16137097 GCF_036320965.1 Panulirus ornatus
TAATGGAAAGGAAGTAAAATGTGCGTTTGAAAACTAAATGGTAGACGATGAAATGAAAAGGGATCTTTTTATTTTTTATATCTGCGTATATAATGGATGATGTAGATATGTTTGTTGACGTATCTCTAATGCTGTGTGTGTGAAATCTTTCCATAAGTGGGATGGAGAGAAATGTAAAGAAGTTATAGCACGCGAGATAAACAGTTGGTACAATTACAACACACTAGATAAACAGTTTATACAATTACAGCACACTATATACACAGCTGATACGATTACAACACACTATATAAACATCTGATACAATTCCAACACACTGTATAAGCACCTGATATAATCATAACACATCCAGATACGCAGTTGACACAGTTACAACGCACTAGATACGCAGTTGACACAGTTACAACACATTAGATACGCAGTTGGTACATTCAGCGAGGAAGTTCAAGATAAATCATGGAGCACCAGAGGCAGTTAAAGAATATGCAAATTTTCAGAACTCTGTGGAGAAAGGGTGAAATGCGAGCCACAATGGCCTGGTGAAACTTGCCTGGTTAAATGATGCAATGGATTGCAGTGTATGCATGTTGAAGACAGGTCCAGGGTTACAAAATGTTCACGTGGGGTCTGGTGACGTGCAGTCCGTGGGAAGCAAGCTAGGGACGTGCAGGGACGTCCAGTTCAAGCAACCATTAGACGTGCAGTTCATGGGAAGCAAGCAAGAGATGTGCAGTTCACAGGAAGCAAGCCGGGGACGTGCAGGGACGTGTAGTTCAAGGAAGCAAGGGACGTGCAGTCCATGGGAAGCAAGCAGGGGACGTGCAGGGACGTGTACTTCAAGCAAGCAGGGGACATGCACTTCATGAGAAGCAAGCAGGGGACGTGCAGTCCATGGGAAGCAAGCAGGAGACGTGCAGTTCACAGGAAGCAACCAGGGGACGAGCAGTTCACGGCAAGGGACATTGACAAAGGCCTGGATAGTAATGAGGAAATGAAGGGGAATCACAACACCCTGATTGGCATGCAGCATGAAGTGAGAAAATTGGGTTAGTGTCCTACACGAGCATGCAGGAGGAGCAGGAGCAGGAGGAGGAGTCGGGCAAGAAAGTGATGAGACTTATTTTTCCCAGTCCGACAAGCTCGCCCGTCATGTCCTGTTCCTGAGTCTATCTATACACTCCTACGTCATCTCCAAGGAGGGTGACCAAAACTAGGGGCGCTGCTTAAAATGGGAGACACACAACTGTGCTTGAAATGGGCTGTGAGAATTAGTACCTTCGACCTAAAATTCGAATGCCCTTCTTATGAAGTGTAGAATTTAATTCGCTCACCCCATTTTTTTTTTTTTACTACTTCTACGCACTGCTTTCTTAGCTTCAGATCACCAGAGATTACTACACTGAAGTATTTCCCACACTTACGCTCTTTACATCTCGACAGAAGTCATACCGGAGTATTATAGTCATCATGTTTTTTTTTAACTGTCGACTTGTTAAACTTTACACACTTGCCTGTATCAAAATTCATTTGCTACTTGTAAGCCCAGTCCATCAGCTTATCTTTGTCAACTTGCAGAGCTATTATAAACTTTCATTATATGTCCTAGCTGTAAAATCCAGCTTAGTATATCTTTATATATCTTATAGCACGGTCTATTGTTAATACCATGGCTGTACAGCAGAAAGATAACTATTGTTATCCTTAGATTGATCCCCGTGGCATGCCACTTGACACGTCACGCCATTCTAAATCATGACCCTTAATCACTCCTACACGTTCCCAGCCACTGAACAAAATTTTTGTACAACCAAAGTACGAAGAAAAATATGCTCACCACATGATTTTCTATGTGCCCCCGAGCGAAGCTTTCTGGAAATCCAGATTAATGACATGACCCATATTATGTAGCACATAATGATCGCCTGGTTGTCCTTATCTGAAAACTATAATTGGTGTCCACACACACACACACACACACACACACACACACACACACACACACACACGCATCTCAGGGATCCTTTGGGAAAAGATCACGTTCACTTGCGGTCTCAGTAATAAAGAAATGTCAGCTGACTGCAAAACCAACATGCTCAAAGGCTTGTCATGTCATGAGAGACGTGTGTCATGTCATGAGAGACGTGTGTCATGTCATGTGAGACGTGTGTCATGTCATGAGAGACGTGTGTCATGTCATGAGAGACGTGTGTCATGTCATGAGAGACGTGTGTCATGTCATGAGAGACGTGTGTCATGTCATGAGAGACGTGTGTCATGTCATGAGAGACGTGTGTCATGAAGGCGGTCTTGGGCTCAAATGAGGTGAAGTTTTCACTGCACTTCAATTTTCTTTTTTTTTTTGTAGCATTCATGTCAACTGTCCGGACGATGTGGGGTATACGATAGCTGCGCACTGTATACTGAGCTGGGGTATACAACAGCTGCGCACTGTGTATAGAACTGGGGTATACAACAGCTGCGCGCGCTATATAAAGAGCTGGTGTAACGCCAACAGCTCTGCGCACTGTATACACAGCTGGTATAGTACCAACAGCTGTGCACTGTATACACAGCTGGGGTATACAACAGCTGCGCACTGTGTATGGAGCTGGGGTATACAACAGCTGCGCACTGTGTATAGAGCTGGGGTATACAACAGCTGCGCACTGTGTATAGAGCTGGGGTATACAATAACTGCACACTGTGTATAGGGCTGGGGTATACAACAGCTGCGCACTGTGTATAGAGCTGGGGTATACAACAGCTGCGCACTGTGTATAGAGCTGGGGTATACAACAGCTGCGCACTGTGTATAGAGCTAGGGTATACAACAGCTGCGCACTGTGTATAGAGCTGGTGTATTGGCAACAGCTGCACACTGTATACAGAGCTGGTGTATTGGCAACAGCTGCGCGCACTATATACAGAGCTGGTGTATTACCAATAGCTGCGCACTGTATACAGAGCTGGTGTATTGCCAACAGCTGCGCATAGTATACAGAGCCGCATACTCACACAAGGCTGCAGTATTGACAACAGGTGCACACACACACACACACACACACACACGGAGTACAGCAACAGCTGCACACGACGCAAGGCTGCAGTATTGCCAAAAGCTGCGCAGTACACTGGGAAAAAAAAATCTGCAGTGTTGCCAACGGCTGGGCATCATGATAAATTTAAGGAAGAATTAATGTATTCAGTTCGATATGCGTCACACTAACGTGTGCGTCACACGACCTGTGCGTCACACAACGTGTGCGTCCCCTTTGGACGGATGGAAATATGCGTTGTTTACAGACTCCGGCGTGAACTACAGTCAACAATCCTACATCACATTGTAGCGCGGAACCTTTTCGTATTTCTGGTCATATTCTTTAATGACGTCACTCATATTTTTAATGACGTCACTGATGTTTTTTTGATGATGTCACGGATGTGCTCCACCTCTCCTCTGAGTCCTGTAACTGAACGATCTATTTTCGATCTTTTTTTTTTTTGAGTGTTTGATGCTTGGGGGAGGGGGGAGGGGGGGTATGATGATGATGTTTCTAGGGGATGATAATCAGGGATGAAGACGGCTAGGGATGATGATGATGATGATGATGGTAGGACATAATGATGATTATAGGTGGAGATAATGGTAATTGAGGATGATGATGGCTGGATATGATGATGGTGACAGATGATGATCGCTGGGGATAACGGTGGCTGACGCTAATGATGGCTGGAGATGACGAGTTCCTGCATCATGTTATCATGTGAGCGAAGATGATACGAGCCCAGGCCCTCCATAAAGGGATGTGCAGCATATCAACACAGGCATAGCTGTCCCTCTGCATGTTTGAGTCTTCTGCTGGATACCCTACACTGAATACACGACACCAGAGGTTGTACAGCCATTCTCAATACGTCTGCTGGGGCAGCCCTGTGTCTGTACTTGGCCTTATGTCACCTACTGTGCGAGATCCTTCTTGTAACATCCTACGTCATAATCGGTCCGCCAGTACATCAGGTGGAGGCACTTCCACGTCCCTCCCCTGCTGGATGATCATCTGTTGTCCTCAGCAGAAAATGCCCCGTGTGGTCGTGCGGTCCAGCTGCCAGGAGCTGACTGGTGCTGCTGCAGACGGCAGATGGCTTCTCCCTAATGAGGCAGAAGGTTCAGAGTGCTCGCGGCATCTGCAAAAGAGTGCATCCTCTTCTCCCCTCTCTCTTTAACTTGATTGTCAGTACTGGCTAGAAGGGGTTGGGTGTAGGCAGATGTAAACAGACTCATAGTATGAGGGTGTCTTTTTTGTCTCTATCTATCTATGTCTCTGTCTTTCTGTCTCGTGTTTCTTTCCCCCATACATGACTCATCACTGAAACTGCCATGAGGGAGTAGTAGATGATCCTGTCTTGTGTTCTGTGGCCCATGCTAGAGCCAGACTCCCTGCCCTGCTCAAGGCAGAGCCAGACTTCCTACCCTGTGGGCCATGATAGAGCCACACGTCTTCTCTATATTCACATCACAAGAGATGAGACAGATCTACGTTAACTTTCTTAAACCTTCATTGCTTCATTACAAAATAAAAGAATTAGCTATGTTTTAGAAACTCATTGGTAGCAAATGACAATATCAGTTCCAAAGTTTCATTCAGTCTACAGCTTCTTGTCTGTATCAACCTGGTTTCTACCCCCGGGGCTCGGTCTGTGACCTGTGTATAGCGTGCCCTCTGCAGGTCTAGTCAACCAGGTTGTTGGTTGCTGCCGATCTCGGGAATTGTAGTGCCTTTTTATGACTGGCTGGTCCGGTTCACCCTCGAGGAAGCTGTTCAGCTTTAGTTGGATGAAGTCCAAGATGTTACCCCTCTATCTGCAGGTAGTTGGTTGATCACATGTGCTCCTACTTCATGTCCACTTGGAAGGGCTGGACCCGTGAGTTCCCCTCAACACCACAGACCTCATGGATACTATGTCTTGGTGGGGTCTGTTCGAGTTTGCGGTACACAACACAACCTTGATTCTATAGACGGTGTTGAGTTGAGTGACAAGAAGAAGTAGAAGAAGAAGAAGAAGAAGAAGAAGAAGAAGGAGAAGAAGAAGAAGAAGAAGAAGAAGAAGAAGAAGAAAACAGGAAGTAGAGGAAGAAGGAGAAGAAAGGAAGTAGTAGTAGTGGTAGTAGTAGTAGTAGTGGAAGAAGATGAAGAAGAAACAGAGAAAAATAATAATAATAATAATAATAATAATAATAATAATAATAATAATAATAATGATAATAATAATAATAATGATAAGAAGAAGAAGAAGAAGAAGAAGAAGAAGAAGAAGAAGAAGAAGAAGTAGAGGAAGGGGAACAAAAAGAACGAGGAGAGTTGATTAAGGTTCAGACGTGAGCGGACTTGAGCTTCGTCATGTTTGGCCACGTTGGTTATGAAAGCACAGACACTGTGCTATAAAACTGCCAGTTTCCTTTTTGCTTTAGTTTCTAAACCCTGAGCTTATGTCTTCGCACTGATATCAGAGTTAAACTTTACCATTAAGTTATCCATATGACCATTTCTCCCTAACCCATGTTTACGTATCTACAGTCCAGTCATGAACGAATATTTTCGTCTGGTGACCCCCAACACTTTCTGTGCTTCTTCAGCAGCAAATTCACCTCGTAATGTTACGAGACATGATACTAATACTGCAGCAGCATGGGCTTCTCCTCTAATGGACAAAAAGAAGGTTCAGGTCCACAGAAGGATCACCTGCACATGTGTGGAGATCAAGGGTCGGGTTCAGTAGATGGATGAACGACACGTTCCGAAACACTGATGCTCAATACACACCTTTGTGGCATACTGGAAGCTGTGGATTACGGTCCATGAAAAGCAACGGTCTTGAAGGAAACACAGACCATTTGTACAGATAAATTTACTTTATGAAGGTCGTAGCAACAAATATAGGCTTCATAAAAGAGAAAGTGGATCCTAAAGTCTATGATTCTTGCCAAACAAGAGAGCGGTACGGATGATCAGGTCATGAGATTCAAACCTACATTCAACGAACGATAGTTTTGCAAAGGTTTCCAATATCATGTGAGACTCTCCACCTCACAGATACAACCCATGGTGAAGACCAGAGGTGTGTGGCTGTACTGGATACCATATCACCTCAAGCTCTCGTGTCGACCGACACTAAATCTGCTTTTTGGCTCAATACCATTTATCCTGTACTACGCTTGTCCACCGGAGCGAGAGGCTGTTTCACTTGACCTCTTTTTCTTATCAGCTTCTAATGATCAGTATCATGTTCCCCGTAGCTTGCCCAGTGGCTGGGGCCTTTGGAAGATGATGCTCATCTTTCTCTTCTTCAACCGACTCTTCTTCGAACCTGAAGGATCACGGCTGTTTATGGGTCTAGAATGTGCATCAAGAAATACAAAGTGTGGATCCAATAACTTCGTAATCTTTTTTTAATCCCCAGTTGGATTGTCAGGTCTAAGAAGCGCTTCAATAATTCCATGTAGCGATTCCCGTTATCAATTGATAAGTATATACAAGTGAGAGGAGCTGTTTGATCTTTGTTGGACATACACCTGGCAGTGAATCCCTGTTGTGTCTACCTACAACTGATCACTGCCATACCAGTGAACACGTCGTACAGGAGGGCATGATAAACCTGCCTGACGTATAAGGATGATTATGAACATCTCTCTAGCTGCCTTAGAAAAGAACCGGGTCATCCAAGGATCGGCAGCTGAAGCGTTGCGGAGGAAGACAACAAACAACATTTTCGACCAAGCGGTGCTATGTGGTGGGAGCTACGCGCTTACCCCTGCCTCAGGCAATTTCATCATGGGCGCTCGTACGTTAGGTAGGTAGGGTAGATACAGTGGTTACGTACACAACTGAAATGAAGAAAGATAATTACTGGATTACATCATTCGTAATGTGAGTCAACCATAGACAATGTTATGATGTGAACGCTGAGTCCACAGCAGATCACGTAGAATATCGGTAGATCTATAAAACAGTTTTGTCCGTCATGCCAGTGTGTCCGGCAGCTGGTATGCTCACACGACTCTGTCATGCCAGTGTGTCAGGCAGCTGGCATGTTCACACGACTCTGTCATGCCAGTGTGTCAGGCAGCTGGCATGCTCACACGACTCTATCATGCCAGAGTGTCAGGCAGCTGGCATGTTCACACGATTCTGTCATGCCGGTGTGTCAGGCAGCTGGCGTGTTCACACGACTCTGTCATGCCAGTGGGTCAGGCAGCTGGCATGTCTCGATACGGGTTCATGCCGTGAGTCGTTTCAGAACAATAGCTCGATACAGCTTCATACTGCATCAGTGAAGCTTCATTTGCACTTCAATATCCAGACAGAGAGGCGAGAGAGACCAGGCAAATCTATTGTCGTTAGTTGTTTGCAAGGTCGTAGCTTCACAAAGCTTCGAAGTCACGTCTGATACCGACAGGTTGAACCTGTACAGGAAACGTTGGCAGGAACAATACCGTCTGAATTTAAGGTTGTGTGAGGGAGGACGGTAACCCCTCAGGCCTGGTGTATTCCTCCATGTCTGAAATGCCAACAGAAAGATCTCTACTACTCGTTCTTAAGTCATCCCGCTAGACAGACGGGGTTCATACATCTATTTTTTCCTTTCTGTCGGTGATCGACATGGCTTGGGCAAGACATAAACCCAGTCATGGGCATCTCCAGCAAGAAAAGAATGAAGAAATTAATCACAGCTCCTGAGGTAGGCCTGACTCTTAAAAGACAGGGGACACTAAGGGAAATGGGACAAAACGAAAGAGGATAGAGAGAGGGCCACAGCTTCGCTGCTTAGGGTGGGAAAAAAACTATTGTAACAGTCGATCCTCGTGTGGCTAGAGTCCTCAGAAAAACCCTGGGAAGCAGCAGCAGCAGCAGTTCTATATCATGCGGAACTATGTGTCTCAACGGCTTGAACAACTTGCTACCTGGCACGGCAACCAATATATAATACTTACGTGAGATCTTATAGTAATGTGCAGCAGTGAGAAGCTGTTGCCTTGGAGGATGATACAAATCCACTACAGGAAGTACCAGAGGATCTTTGTGCTATTGTAAGCGTTAAGTCGGGGACGTCTGCACACCCTGATATGTGATTTGAGATCAGGAGATACGGTAGGCCAGAGATACTATGATGTAGAAAGCGTTAACAATCGTTGAAGTCATATCATGACTTATTTCTCGGGACTTATAACAAGGTCGTGATGTCGGTTTGGTAACACTGTGCCCTTTAAACAGCAGACCATATACTATGACACCCTCAAGCCTGAAATGGGCAGTAAAGGACGAACCACACGAGAGTCTGAGCTTCGTCAGGCTGCTTATTAGGGTTCCTTGGCTTGTATCAGGTACCTGAGCAATATTTATGTTTCCATCTAGAAATCCTTCCTCTTCATCAAGAACTGAGAACACTTTGTATTGTTGGTTCTCCTCCAGATGTGGATGGCTGCCCTAAAGAGTATACAGTGTGTTTTCACGACATTTTCCCAGGTGACGTTTACCACGTCCAGGGAGATCCGAGCTCCACCTGCCTGGAAATGCCAGGGCACTATGCTGGACACACCCTCCGTCAGCTATGCAGCAAGTGCTTGAGGTGTTTTGTTACCCACGGAGGCCGCTGACCGCTGCAGGAAAATGACACTAGACCTGCGCCACGGATGTGGCTTTTAACCCGCACCACGGAAATGGCTTTTCCACTCGCTGGCACAGCCGTCCAGGGAGGATAACTATAGCGGGGAGCGGGGATCTTGCCTCAGCGAGTGAGTGTGTGTGTCCACCCCAAGTCGTCAGTTGGAGAGTCAGCAGCTAGATAGACGGTGGATGTGTCTGCGAGCGACCTCTCAGTAAGCCAAGCTTTCCTCCACTCGACAACGCTTTTCCAGTCGTGGGACATCAACCCTTGCTTTTACCAATTTGATATTTACTACACCAGTGTTCCCCCTCCCCCAAGGGACTTGCAAGGAACGGTGATTATTATTCTTTTTTGTAGCATGTGATACGGTGTTGTTTCCGTCGCAGTCAAAGACTTGAAATAGACAGTGAAATAGACACAGTCAAGAACTAAAACCTGAGAAGTGAAAGCGGAGGAAGTTTGTCCAGGACTCGGCCCTGTGATGACTTATTCACCTCCTGCAGTTGAGTACTGCGTCTGGACTGGCAGCGGAGCCCCAGCCACTCTGTCCATGCATTCGAAATATTTTTGTTTGGGTCTGGATCAGAGGTGGAGTGGGAGATACGCTGTACCTCACCACACGAGCGAGGCTGGTGATGTCAGACTCTTCTCGTCTACACTGTCTCTCCCTCGTGTCAGACGTGACTGGAGTGAAGTGATATTCTGTTGAGTATGACGTAAGTGGGGTTCTTCACCACCTGCTGAACGAGCCGTTCGCTTCGCAGGATACGAGCAACCACGCGAACTTGCAAGTTATCCTGTTGGCTACGGCGGACTTAACACTCCCGCTTGCCTCTTGCTGCAGTCTGCTGCCGCCGCACCAGCAGACACATGCGCAGGTCTGGTGGCCTCCCATCGCCTCGGTCCGTGCTGGTGTAGCACTACTCGTTGTGACCGTCATTGTGACAGAGGCAGACATGAAGTCGTCGTCTGCTTCGTTCACAAGCCATTCTGAAACACTTTCGTCCCTTCATGGTGGAAATGTCATAAAAAGGTCCCTTACCTACGTCACACCAGCCCCTGAGCGCCACACCTTCGTCACACCTGACCTTGAGACCCGTACCTACGTCACACCTGACCTTGTGACCCTTACCGTTCGTCACACCTGACCTTGAGACCCGTACCTACGTCACACTTGACCTTAAGTACCGTACCTACGTCACACTTAATCTAGAGTGCCATCGCATGAAGGACAATCGTAAATGTTCCGCTTGTTCGCCTAAACATTGATTTTCGAATCACTGGACCGAGCGATTCATGGGTTTCACACACTCCCCATTAGCGGCTTCCAGTAACCATCATATTTGTGTGTCATCTTCGATGAGCACCATCTTGCCCTCAACACATTCACGAGGACCATATATGAAGCAATGCTCAGAACCACAGGAAAGTGAGACTCATGCGATACAGCGTGAGTCTTCGAATCATTCCTGACCTTATTGTAAAAATCAATCCATTTCTAAATAACAGTAAATCCTCGTCCTCCTTTATTCTCTTCTCCACATTGAGCCCAGGCTGCAGGGGTTTAGAGAGCCGGGTTTCTCCCTCCCCCCGCTCGTCCACCTCTGATCACCACCTCTGATCACCACCTCTGATCACCACCTCTGATCACCTCTCCTTCAACACGACAGACTCGTTCGCGTTCCGAAGCTTCCCGAATCGCCCACGAAATACCGCGCGTCGCTGCCAAGAAATGGTCTGGGAACAGGATGGTATACGTCACTCAGACGCGACACATCGTCCCGCGCGACTCGTAACCTGTGGACTGGCAGCCAAGTGTTAACCCGACCTGAACACAACGGTACAGCCCTTGAGCACGACGTTACGACCCCTTGAGCACGACGGTACGACCCCTTGAGCACGACGTTACGACCCCTTGGGGACGAAGGTACGACACATGAGCACGACGGTACGACCCCTTGAGCACGACGGGACGACACATTGAGCACGACGTACGACACATTGAGCACGACGTACGACCCTTGAGCACGACGGGACGACACATTGAGCACGACGTACGACCCTTAAGCACAACGGTACGACCCCTTGAGCACGACGGTACGACCCCTTGGGACGACGATACGACCATACTGGAAGGTTATAACACATGGTGTCAGGTGCGGGGCTCGGAACACCATAATACATGGTGTCAAATATGAGGGGTTCGGAAACATAACATGTGGTGTCAGATGTGGGGGGTTCGAATCCTAGTAGCACTGAAGATCGTGGCAATAGCAAAAGTCATCCATTATATATTCTTGACCTCCAGGGAAGGGATTCAAGACTAATGACCTCTAACCTTAGATAGCCTTTAGATAAACCCAACGAGAAACGTACACGTAGTGACCGTATAATTGGTGTTGGGTCAAATTAGTGTTCGACTGCAGTAACGCAATTCCAAAGCACGTCTAGTTCCAGGAGCTATTTCTCTCCCCTTGAGCCACAATATCTTGACTCAGTCTTGTCCCGTGTCTCTTTGAGGAGTTATAAACTTCGACGTGTAAGTCGCCCTGATTATTCTTTTTTTTCTTTTTCTCTTTTTTTTCCAGCCTGGTGCTTTTGGAAGTTCAGAGCTAATATAATCCAAGCTTAATTTTCTAGACTAGACGAAGAATTTAAGACTCCTGTTGTTGTCTTCGAGCAGACAACCCCGTCGCAATGGGGCGTCTCGTATTATGTCGAACTTTTCGAAATAGATCAAAGAAATTCTGTTTGCTTTGTTATGTGCAGCTTGGGATGGTACTGGACTGCGTCTGCGTGTAGTAACACTGCATGTGAGCCAGGACCTCTGAGAGAAGGGCAGGGATACGGATGCAAGGTGTACATAGTACCTGAGGCCGGGGGTCCAAAAGGGGGCCCAGGAATTTCCTGGGATCTCAGAAACTGCAGAAAAAAATCACCAGAGCTGAGGCTCCACATCACCCGTCTCTCATCTGTTCCATACCCTTTTCTGGCCTCACAATTCATAGCATAACACCGTAGGATGACTAATGGAGAAAGGAAGGGGACCCGAAAGAAACTTTGTACCCCCCCCCCCCCTTCCCCTGATCAAATCCCTCACAGGGGCCCCCAGATGTGAGCTTATTAATTTCCTGGTCATGAAGGAGTCGAAGTTGCAAGAGCAGCCCCGTAAAAGGAGTCTTTTAGGTGTCAAAAGATAATGATAATAATAATGATAATAATAATAATAATATAGGGGGATAGGGGAGAAAGAATACTTCCCACGTATTCCCTGCGTGTCGTAGAAGGCGACTAAAAGGGGAGGGAGCGGGGGGCTGGAAATCCTCCCCTCTCACTTTTTTTTTTTTTTTAATTTTCCAAAAGAAGGAACAGAGAAGGGGGCCAGGTGAGGATAATCCCTCAAAGGCCCAGTCCTCTGTTCTTAACTCTACCTCGCTAATGCGGGAAATGGCGAATAGTATGAAAGAAAAGAAAATAATAATAATGATAATAATAATAATAATAATAATGATAATGATAATAATAACAATAATAACAATAATAACAATAATTATAGTAATAATAACAATGATGATGATGATCATATGGAGCTATAGGCTTTTATTTGCGAACTTCGTATCATCGACAGAGTTTGAGACGTCACACTGGTGCGTCACGTGAGTATGGAGAGATGCAGATCATAAACAAGCAACCGTGGGCGTAGACCACAGCCCCGTGATAGCCAGCCTGTCATGCTCAGCCAGTCGTAAGGTTCTCCATTCAATACCGCTCATTGTTTTCTATCTGGGTTGCCATTGGCAGTTCACACAAGTTCCCTTCCAGGAAGGAGGATTTCTGGGTGAACGTCTACATACACCTCATGGAAGACGGATTTTGCTGTTTGTTTCTGACTATATATCAACGTGTGATTGGAAAATAGTACTTAAGTAATTGAATAGGTTTTTGGAATCCTTTTTCCTAATCTAGATGTTAAAGTGAGCAGTGTTAGAGACAATTTGCACCGAGTAATGATAATGATTTGAGTGAGGGACAATATATAAAATCAGTAGTCAAGATGCCAAACTTTTTCTAGTGAAAGAAAGTCTTGTTTTCTAATAATGGGTGATTGATGGAAGATATAGGACGAATATTCATATATCGTTTAATATTCGTTTCATCCCAATGACAAACCACACAATCTTCAAGACACACACACACACACACATAACAAGACCCCCTCCCCCCCCAGAAGGAACTACTCAATCACCAATTAACTTAAGCCTTGTAAGTGATAGAATTCTCACAAAGAATGGTTGATGAACACGTCAGCCATGCAGATACACAAGCAGGAAGGCAAGCTCCCAGGCAATGAATATCATTCATACAAACACAGTCACACTAGGCAGTAAGAACAGTAAACTGGAACACGTAGATCATCCACGAGCCGTCATCCACACCTGGACGTACTGTTTCATCCTCATGGCTGAGCTCAATCATCCACACTTGTGTTCATCCACCATCATGTCGAATTGAATCATCCACTTGTATTTATATGTCTAAATTACTGTCTCTCACATTGGTTGTCTTCTCTGCTCCGCAGGATGGGCGGTGACATGATGGGCGTGGCCAGAGGTGTGGGCGTGGCCACGGGCGAGGGTGTGTCCAGGTTTACGGGCAACAGACGCTTCCTCATCCTGGCCTTCACTCTCCTGGCAGCCTTCTGGTGACTATCATATTCCCGCGTTCGTATCTTCCTCCACCTCCCTGTGACACGCTCGTCCTATGGTCCTCACACACACACACACGTACACACACACACGCGCGTCCCTCACACCGCCCGCTCAGGTCCTCGTCAGGTACCCTTCGAGAGGGCTTACACATCACTGCCAAGAGTCCCTGGTCATGATCAGAGGTCCTTGTTCAGATTTTTACACATGCCTTGCAGCTCTACCTGAAATCCTGAAGACTTCTGTGCACTCTTTATGATGACCCCTTACTGTCTGTAAGACACTGTCCTGCCAGACGGACACTGCCCAGTCAGCCAGACACTGCCCTGCCACACAGCCAGCCACACTCTTCCTTCAGGTCTTCCCGTGTCTTGAAGACCCTTCCACAGACCTAAGATTTTTCTTTACGAAATAGGAAGTTGTCTCACATCCTACATGTGTGTGGACTCCATGCCAGGGTTTCTTCACATTCTCAACGGCACGTCTAAGGTCCTTAGTATAACCCAGAGAGGGTATATCACACACACACACACACACACACACACACACACACACACACACACACACACACACACGAAGTCCTGTGGATCATTATCTGCTGTCGCACTTCGCACTTATTAAACACGTGTGTCCCAGATCCATTGTTCCAGTTCACTAAATATCATTTAAGGACCTGCACTTTTGTTATCATTTTCTCCAGATACCTTCTGACTCTTGATTCTTTTAATATCAAAGATGACATTTCTCAGAGTAGGTCAGTCAGTCGTCACAATATATCCTTCAACAGATCCTTCCCAGTGTAACCTCACGAGAACCCCAAGAGAATATCCTTTTCTTAAAATCTTACGTATAAAAAATTCCTTCTAAAGCTCTTCCTTCTACAGGCTCCCCTTCTGCAGGTCTTCCTTCTACAATATTCTCCACAAGTTGATCAGGCATTCCACAGGTCGTCCCTAGACATCATGACAACCCTCAACCACCCTAGACACTTGTCACCCTAAGATATATTTCAGTAGGGTGTTCCTTAAATATGATGACTCAGGTCTCCTTTTAAGCTATGTGTAAGTCTGTAACATTCCTGATACTGTCCTCTATATTATATCCAGTGTGAGGCCATTCACCAAATGTCCTCCCACTGGAATAAGGCATCTTCTTTTCAGTGGCTGATAGGGAGAAATTCCCTGTGTAGTCCTTTCCACGTCCTGCTGAAGGCCATTCCATCACTGCCCATCCTCAGGTCGTTCCTGTGTTTCACCGGTCATGTCTTAACCTTCCTTCCACAGATCCATCGTACACGGCATCGAGAGTGTAGTATGTCTGAGGTCCTCCTGGAAGCCAGTACCCAGCCACAGATCTTAAGATAATCCATATAGATTGTCGATAACTAAAGGTCTACCTCTTATAGAACATTCCTGATATCATCCTGTCAATATCATCCTAAATCATCCTACAGCATGATAGGCCTCAGGTATCATATCAATACTGGAGGTCATGTGTGTCTTTCTCGACTCAATGACAGAGTCTGAAGCGTTCCCATCTGGCCATACAACCTATACTGAAATGTCTCCTTAGTTTGAGCTTTTCTTATATAGTCATCTTGACAGTCTCTGCCTGTCATATCCTCGCTGACCTCGACTGTGTTCTGATGTTTGTTAATACATCTAAACACGATTGTCTCCCAACCTCTTCCTCCTACCAGCTTCCCATACATAACCTTGGTGATTACTTGTCTCCCCAATACAAACTAGCCCGCAATTAGCTCCTCCGATAGTCTCCCCCATATAAGTTAGCCCGTAATTAGCGTCCCCGATGGCCTCCCCCATATATATATAGTTCCCCTTATCGTAGTGGTCCCCTGAAGATGTCCTGTTCAGCAGGTTTCTCCCCCAAGCCCATCCCATGTTTCGAAATCCCCAGAGAAGGTCCCATCACCAGTACAAGTTCCCCCTCCTTAATATGTCTCCTTGTTAATCCCCCTCTCCCTCCCTATCTCCGTGAGTCTCCTCCCTAGTAATCCTTCTTCATGGCTGTCCTCCATAAGAGCGATATTAGTCTGGCAGACCAGGTCACTCTCCTGCCCAGGTCCTGCTGTTCCTTGCCCCAGAGAACTGGCCCTTTAGACCTGTAAGCCTCACAGGTTTCTCCAGTCCCAGTACACCGTGATCCACTCCGCCCGTGTACGCACTGTCTTCCATGTTATGTTCCCTCCACAGCTCTCTCTCTCTCTCTCTCTCTCTCTCTCTCTCTCTCTCTCTCTCTCTCTCCCTTACCAGTTCCCAGCGTTATTTCCCTCTCCCCGTTCCAGAGTAGCTCCCTAGTAGCCCAGTTCACATACCTCCACCTCCCGTTACCACTACTGTCACAGGTATGTACTGTCCTCCCAGTCTTATCTACCTACCGGTACTTTCCTCCAGTACCCTCCATTCCAGACTGGCAGCGCCTCTTCCAGCACCCAGACATCCCACCAAGTCGGCTGGGTGGTTGGTGGGTTAGTTGATTGGTTGGGGCCTATCAACGACCAGGGTAATTAAGTCCCTTCAAGGTCAAACCATAACCGGAAGATCTATAACACCTTCAGGGGTTTAAAGATCTTGAAACCACCAACCATACCAGTGACTCCCATTTTCTTCGTCCTTGGGGGGGCGGCTACCCCTCTTAGACCACCTTCGCTGACATGAGTATCCCCTCGATGTGCCTTCATTAACATCCTTCTTAATTACTCCTTCATTAACGATCCTGTTAATTACTGTTACCATCCCGTAGGGTTATCCCAGGGTATCCCACATAGCCATCCTTATCTGTCACCAGACCTGTCCCATCTTGCCAGTCCCCCTCCCTGTACCTGGTCAGTGTCATCCTTCATATCCTCGTACTATGTCAGCTGTCCTCCATCCTTCCTCTCTCTCTCTCTCTCTCTCTCTCTCTCTCTCTCTCTCTCTCTCTCTCTCTCTCTCTCTCTCTCTCTCTCTTGCGTTCTCTTTTCTTTCCTCTCTCTCTCTGTCTGTCTGTCTGTCTGTCTGTCTGTCTGTCTCTCTCTCTCTCTCTCTCTCTCTCTCTCTCTCTCTCTCTCTCTCTCTCTCTCTCTCTCTCTCTCTCTCTCTCTCTCTCTCCCTCCTTCATCTGTTCTTCCCTACCGTGCACAATTATTAATTTCTTTTTTTTTTTTTTCCACGACCGGTGAAACTGGTGACTTGGCCCACAGCCCTGAAGAAAACTTGTGTCGTGCGTGGTGAACCAGATATTGTGTATGACTTCTGTTAACCTCTCCCCCACACTCACGCTGTAGTGAAGACAGGATACTCATTTCGTTGTGTGTTGTGCGCGCGCCGCCTCCTTCACTGTATCTCACCGTCAGTGTCTCTCAGGATTTCGTTATCAAGTGCATCATAGAGGCAGTGAGGTTCACCTCTTCCTCTTCTTTTTTTTGATTTTCATTTTGCACAACAACTTGCACAACAGAGCCCAGTTATGTGCCCCGGACGGCTCGCTCGCACATCAAAGCCAGTCGAGCATATGAAAACAAACAAACAATTTTACTGCAAATTAATGTTGACATAACAAGCGGCCATTTAATACCAGTGTATGTTGACACAAACGCCACAATTCAGAGCAATATGATATTGACACTAAGGGGGGGGGGGGGGAGGGGCATTGACACGGAAGGTGGACAGGCATTGACAAGGAAGCATTGACACAGAAGGTTACATCGGCATTGACGAAGCACGCAGGTATTGCCGCCATGGTAAGAGAGGTAAACACTGACATGGCTGACAGGTAGGGATTACATCGATAGACGGGCAAACACTATCACAGCAAACAGACAGACATTGAGACCTCATGTAAACAAGAGGGCATTGACGCGCCAAGCAGACACTCACACAGCAGACAAGCAGGCATTGATGGGACAGGCAGGTAGGCACTGACATGGTAGACAGGTGGGCATTGACATGGTAGACAGGTGGGCATTGACATGGTAGACAGGTGGGCATTGACATGGTAGACAGGTGGGCTGTGATAAGGCAGACAGACTGACACTGACACGGTAGTTAGTCAGTGACAATGTGTGACAGACAAAACAGGGTTCATATTACAGTGTATTTCAGATCTCATTTTTGCATGAATCTGTCATCACAACCACTACACCACGTGTACACACACACACACACACACACACACACACACACACACACACACACACACACACACACATGATGATAAAGACGGCCCATACAACAGTAAACCACGCACTTCACCAGAGATGACAAAATACTAATCATTCAAGTTATGAAGAGAAAGAAAATTGGCGGAATTTGGATTCTCATGGTGACACAGTGAGTCATGGTGACACATGTCTTAGAATGCATCCAGGGACGCTTCTTATGCCAGCATGTCCGTGAAGACACAAGGATGACAGAGACTGATACACCATCATCACCAGCTCTTATTTTCCAAACACAGTATTATATACATTGAGAATACTATATACGATACACCAACTGGGGAGGAAAAGTGACCCCGATTGCACTTCCTTCTGTTTCTGTGGTAAAAGAATTTGTGAAAAAGAACAGAGACGAGACTAAACGTAAAGAGGAGCAATAATCGTGGACACTTCACAGAACTCGACCGTCTCTATGGTAATGTGACCTGGGAGAGGGAGTTCAGTAGTCAGGAACCAGGGCTTTGTGGTGGGTGGTTCTGTGAATTTTACATGGAAGGTGCAGCAACGTGGTTACCTCTAGCCTCAAACACAGAGGGGAAGGCTGAGATAGAGGAGGGAGTGATGCTACTAGTAACAGAAGTCAGAAAGGAAAAGAGTATCGCGATGTGGTGAACAGAAGACAAACGCGGCACGCAATAAAGGAACGGGTACAGCAGGATTAAACAGGAGGAACAGGAAAGCTTTGAAATGTACAATGGAGACAAGTCAGGAGATAATCCTAAACTTTTCTGTAAGTTTCCTTGGAGGAGACTGTCAGTTGGAGAGCAGCTAATCAGGCTATGAGACTCGACGGCAGAGTCCCTGATAATGATGTAAGGATATGCGAGGAGGTGAATGATAATTTCAGTAGTGGTTTTATACTGGAAGACACATTAGCCCCAACGCCAGTGAGAGGGAATGGGGAAAAGAGAGCTTTTGAAAGCCAATGAGATAACTTGAAGAGTCATAAACAGAATACTAAAGAGTCTTGACCCAAAAAGATTCATAGTTCTGATGAAATTTGCTCCATATGTGTTGAGGGTAAGGGCAGGATGCACTTGACAGACCTCTTGAAATGTTTTATTACATGTCGCCGAAAATAGGTATTGCCTCAAAGGAGTGGTAGGAGACAAACTTATTTCCAGCTCGATAATATTCATATTGAAGCTCTCTTTAGTTGTATCCCATCTTTAGTTCTTAAGATTTACTCGGGTCGAATTTCTTATAAGAAAGGGGACCGGGAGGAAGCGCTGAACTCCTGACGAATCTCCCTGACGATTGTGTACTATAAGGACACATGAAAAGATAATCAGAAAACAAATGAATGACTTCTTATTGATGAGAATCTACCTCAATTATAGCCAACACAGTTTTAGGGAAAAGACGTCATGCAAAACAAACCTCTTGGATTTCTATGAAAAAGTGAGCTTTGTTTTAGACAAAAGAGAAAGCTGGATGGATTGGACTATCTGGACTGTCAGAAAGCATTTGATAATACCCACTTAAGAGTCCGATAACGAAGTTGGATCTTCAGGAAGGAATAAGAGAAAGACAGTTTAAATGGACAGAAGATTATTATTGTGGAAAGAAACAAAGGTCACCAGTGATGTGTCTTGCGGGGATCTGTCGTGGGACCACTAGTCTTGTTGATCAAACATTTTCTTGTCAGAATATGTTTGCGGATGATGCCAAGGTCACGAGGGAATTAGAAAACGAAAAGGATTGCATTAACTTGCAATGAGACCGAGACAAACTCCAAAGTTGGTCAAATAGATGGTTGATGAAATTTGCCCGAGTAAATCTAAAGTAATGAGGATGGGACACAGCGAGAGAAGGCGATGATATGAAGATCATCGAGCTGGAAATAAGCTGCAGGAATGATATGTGAGAGAGAGACTTGGGGCTTGACAGCATCCCCAAAATGTCGCTAGAGTCCCACATCAGAAGAGTAAACCAAATTGTCTTCCGGCAAATCTTAGAATAGCATTCAAGTACATATATATAGGATGATTCAGTCAGCTGTTTACGTTCCACATTTGGTCAATACTAGATAATGTTTCTCAAGAATGGTCACCACAATTGAATCATAAAAGAAATTTAAGAGTGAAGGTCCAGAGGAGGGAAGTAAAGATGGAAACTGAATCAAGAGAAATGGGTGACAGAGGAAAGCTAGAGGCCTTACATTTGCCCACAATGGAAGAGAGGAGAGTGAGGGGTGACCTGATCACAACCCTCTACGTTTTTAAACCGGCTTGATGAATGATGAAGACACTGAACACTTCTTCGAGATGGGGCCCCACGAGTGTAATCTCTCTACCCCCCTCCAGCGTATAGTACAAATAGGTAATTAAACACACACACACACACACACACACAGACTGGTTGCTACATTCCTTAACACGGTCCGCCGACTACTTCCAAGTCTTGTTATTCTTCAGGTCTCTCCCCGATACTGGCCTCTATCTTCTATTTGCCGTCCAGGTCCTTCCCTGGTACTGGCCCTTGTTGTTACGTCCCACCAGGCGTACTGGACGTCTTCACTGGCCGGCTTCTGCTGTTTTCCGACGGGTGAGCTTGGCATACCAGCCTCCAGTACCCTCCTGAAGCAAGACACTGCACGAGATTGCCACACAGTCCACGACACTCGGGACTAAAGAGGAGGCGGATCTCACAAGACGTGGGCCGGACATAGAGACAGTGGAAGAACAGCGAGAGTCACGCTATGTGAGCATTAATCCAGAATGTCACTGTAATCTCACTTCCAATTATCCGAGTTGACAGAAATTCTGAATATCTAGTTACTAGGAAATGGCGGGATTGTGTCGATCTGTGGGCCGTTTGTATGGGCGGAGTGGTGTGACATGATTCTGGCTGACTAGCCATCGTGCCATACTGGTATATACCGTCATGGACCGATGTTATATCCTGGAACTGTCTGGACCAAGTTGGCTGACTGTCCCTTACGCAGTCTTGCAAAAGGTGTGGTGCGTTTAAAGACCTTTCAATGGCACACACACACACACACACACACACACACACACACACACACACACACACACACACACACAAAGAAAGATATGCTACCAGTTTACACAATGACCTCTCACTGCTGCCAGGGGACTCTACCAGTTCAGAGAGTCAACAGTTCATTGGCAAAACACAACTTCACTCTCGATACCAGAATTAGTAACTACAACTTGACCTGGATGGCTTATAAAGCATTCAGGAGGTGAAGGAGGATAAGGTGCGGCCCCGTGTCTGCTTCCTCTTCCTTCGTGATGGCAAGAGATTCTTCATTCCCCAGAGCGTCTTGTTGGGCCCCAGTGACCTGCTGGTGTAAGGCATTCGACCCAATCACTAGAGGTGCTTCAAACAACTTCATAAGTTCACGTCTATGGTGTAGACTTCTCTCCATAAGAAGCTGCAGTCAAATTACCTAAATTGTTTACTATTTCCACTTTCTGCAGTCCTGGACACTTAGGTCTTCTTCCTATTCCGTCAGCCCCAGTTGCCGTCTGCTACGACCAGATGTAATAAGAGAAAAGAAGACATATTCCTCTTTGGCAGGTGGCACTTTTCGTACGTCTTTCTAGGTGGCTCAGCCATTTCAGATGGGTTGTCCCTCATCTTAGATAAAAAGATCAGCGTCAGGAGATATTCTTGAGTAAACACTAGAAACGACTTATCCTGCCCTGACCTCCTCGTGGGCTTCATGTTGTCAGATATTACGTTCTTGTTCAGCATCTCATCCAGCGAGGCCAGGGGGTCAAGCTCGCTTCACCATGACACTGATGGTACAATACACACTCCCCAGCAGTCTGTCTCCTGGGAGGTTACGTTGGTCGGAGGAATAACCTAGATGCCATATTACGCGAGTAAATGCTCTGCCCCTGAGATATCGTTAAGTCTGATTATCTGCTGTGTTCAGTGAGGCCAGGGACTTTATAAACCGTCCCTCGTGTGTAGCCTCAGGAATCTGAAAACCATGTGCCTCAAATGGCTGGAGCCAGTAAGTCATATGAAGTGTTGAGGAGGGTCGTCCTAATATGTCACATGATACCCCGAGCAGTGAAAGGGGTTCATGAGTGTCTTAGCCAGCCAGAATTAGTGGCTTACTAGTGTTAAAAGTGTACCTGTAGGGCTTATCCTCCGCCCCCTTGTACCTTCAACTCCCAGAACTGATGGGTTAAGAGGTGACAAGTGTAGGACTGAGGGTCTGTGGAGACAACTCTGATTCCCTGATGTTCTTCCTTGTGGCAAAATCGTTCAGAAACAATGTACCGGGGTGACGTTTCCAACCTATCCCCTTTCCTTAATCAAGCAGTCAGATCATCTTTGTCACGATGTTTCAGTCTTCTGTGGTACAACAGAGGGAGACACAGGGACTCACCTTGAGGAAATAAGGAGACCCACTTCCATAGATTACCAGAATCCCTGATATCATCCAAGACAAGTCATATGTGAAGTCTTGCAATGGGCAGACACTATGTTTGGAGACCCACTTCCATAGATTACCAGAATCCCTGATATCATCCAAGACAAGTCATATGTGAAGTCTTGCAATGGGCAGACACTATGTTTAGTGAAGTCTTATACTTTTCCCCAACAGACGAATGATATTTTCAGTTATGTTTGCTTCCATCCTCACGAACCCCTGTTTGGTGACGGCTTTAGAACGGCCACACTTCACCGGGGTTGAGAATGATGACTGACTGCTACCAGAGAGTCTAAAGTCTACTTGTAAAATATATGAAAAATGTCTGATTTCCATAAGACACTTGGAACACATTCTCATGGAGCTGTAATGACAAGACTACCCAGAGTAATGGAAGTAGGTCGATAGGTATTTTCCCTCAGCGGACGCCATAAGTCAAGATTATATCTACGGCTGACCTCTGAGGGCCATTCTCTCATTCTTTCTTCGTCGTCTGAAGCACACAAGCCAGCAGCGCCCATGTCCTTGGGCAGCAGGCTGGTGATGAACGATGTAAAGGTTGATGAAGCAGCAGCTCTATTGTTGATGTAGCGTCCGGGAACCGATCGCTCGAGTCCAATCAAAACTAGTCTCATCTCCCACGATGAGGCTCATCAAGCATTCTTAAATCTGAATGGTGGACGGAGGAACTTACATAGAGAGCGCCTTCTTGTTGCGGTGGCCATTCTATTTGTGGCTAAGGGAACAGTGGACCACATATAGACAGGTTTCCATTACTCTTTGTGACTGACACAATGGCTAAAACCCAAGGACTTGTTGAGGACTGGATGACTCCAGCTCCCAGATGTTCGTTTACCACTGACCGTATTTTCTCTCTCGTACTGAACCACTTTTCTTGGGACTTCATCGATAAGGCTCGTGCTACCACTACTGTCATAATCTTTGGATCAAATCATGGACTGTAGTTCTTTGACGAATAATGGGTTGAATTCCTACACTGTTGCGACCAATTCGCCTTATGTTGTTGTCTCATATTCTGAAACATGGCGAAGACTGGACGGAAACGGAATCTTAGCTTCCTCTGGATAACCCTCCTTCGGCCATCACCATGGTGATGAGGCCTCCAGCCCCGCTCCGATCCTCAGGGTTAATATTCATGTCATCAGAGTTCGGGACAAGAGCAAGAAACCTTCCGTCCTTCACTTTCTTGACGACTCGTTTGACTACACGAAGCTCTGCACATGGCGAACAGATGTAGATGATGAAGTACCTGTTCACAGAACATTACCCAGGAGCACCAAACTACATCCACTTGACTCAATGGTGTCACTTTATTTCGAGACAGAAAACAAGACAACACGATCCACTTCAGACAGAGTTATGATTTCTAGGATAAGTATGTCTGAGAGTATTATAGCCCGATAGATCTGGGTGGATTTGGGTTGTGGACCTTGAATGGGTGGGGAGGATGCGTTGCAAATGAAGTGTTTAGATATGATACGTAGCATGAGGCGACAATTGTCGGGAAGATGTAGAAGTGAGCACAATCTGAGAAGATTGACAAGTGTGTGATGAAAAAAGGTTCGCCCATGTGGTGAGGATGAGTGAAGAGAGATTTACAAAGAGGATCTATGTGATGAAAACAGAGGAAGCAAAGGGTATTGGGAGACTGAGGATGAAGTGAAGGAGCCTCTGAGATACTAAGGTCTAAGCATTCCGGACGGCGAGAGATGTGCGAAAGCAATGGACTGATGTGGCGTAGAGGGAGCGACGCACTGCAAAATGGGCTGTGCCATGATGAATGAAAGCTGTCAGGATAATTCTTGGTGAGGTCCGAAAGGTTTGGCTGTGGATGATCATCTTTCATTCCGCTACATTATATACATGATAGCGTGAACTTTAATGTGTGCAAATGAGGCCATTGTTCTTTGCTCATGACGCTACTTCATGAAGCACAGAAAGGCGATTAGGTGGAAAGAAGTTTTTATACATATACATCTCTCTCTCTCTCTCTCTCTCTCTCTCTCTCTCTCTCTCTCTCTCTCTCTCTCTCTCACTTCATGACCTCTTAGTTCGTTCTGTTATCATCTTCACCTTATGCTAATCTTTAAGTTTCTTTCGCATTCTCTTCATACTATTCGCTTCACTTTCTTCCCTCTTTCTCCTGTAACTCTCTATTTTCATACATACCTCTTGTGCTGAGTCTTCATACGTGAATTATTTCTCTCATCTGATTTTGACCAAAGGTCACATCTCTCCCGACTATGACCTTCAGGAAGTCACAGACCTTTTGGACACGAACCTTACCTGTGACCAGTCACTAAGCCTCTAGGCTTGGATCTTGATTGTGACCTAAAGGAGGTCACAGACCCTTTGGATACGAATATTACCTGTGACCTTTCACCAGTCACAAGGCCTCTAGACCCGGATCTTAGACCGTGACCTCAAGGAGGTCACGTACCCTTTGGATTCAAAACTCGTCTGTGACTTGTGACCAGCCAAGAGGCCTTTGGACCCGGATGTTGGTTGTGATCTAAGAGAGGTCACAAACCCTTTGGACCTGGATGCGAGTTCTGACCTGAGAAAAGGTCAAAAGCCTTCTAAACCCTTATCTTGCTGTGACCTTGGAATTATAGAAGTCCACATATTTTCCTCTTGAATGAGAATGATCTCGATTCCCAGCCAGAGATATGCAATTCCAGGGAGTCTTCCATTCCCAGTGAGAGTCCTCGATCTCCAGTGAGAGTCCTCTCTCTATTCCTAGTGAGGGTTATGTATCCCCCAGTGAGAGTCCTCCATTTCCCAGAAGCGACCTCACTCTCAGTGAGAGTCCTGTATTCCCAGTTAGAGTTCTGCATACCCAGGGAGAATTCTCCATTCCCAGTGTAAGTCTCGCATTCCTAGTAAGTTTCCCATTCCCTGTGAGAGATTCCCATTCTCAGTAAGTCTTGCCTCCTCAGTGAGAGTTTTCTATTCCTTGTGAGAGTTATCCATTCCCAGTGAGAGTTCATTAATCCCAGTGAGAGTTCTTCCTTCCTAGTGAGAGTTAACCATTCCCAGTGAGAGTTCTTTATTCCCAGTGAGTGTTCTTCATTCCCAGTGAGAGTTCTTCATTCCCAGTGAGAGTTCTTCATTCCCAGTCAGAGTTCTTCCTTCCTAGTGAGAATTAACCATTCCCAGTGAGAGTTCTTCATTCCCAGTGAGAGTTCTTCCTTCCTAGTGAGAATTAACCATTCCCAGTGAGAGTTCTTCCTTCCTAGTGAGAATTAACCATTCCCAGTGAGAGTTCTTCATTCCCAGTGAGAGTTCTTAATTCCTAGTGAGAGTTCTTTATTCCCAGTCAGAGTTCTTCCTTCCTAGTGAGAATTAACCATTCCCAGTCAGAGTTCTTCATTCCCAGTGAGAGTTCTTCCTTCCTAGTGAGAATTAACCATTCCCAGTGAGAGTTCTTCCTTCCTAGTGAGAATTAACCATTCCCAGTGAGAGTTAACCATTCCCAGTGAGAGTTCTTCCTTCCTAGTGAGAGTTATCCATTCCCAGTGAGAGTTCTTCCTTCCTAGTGAGAGTTATCCATTCCCAGTGAGAGTTCTTCCTTCCTAGTGAGAGTTAACCATTCCCAGTGAGAGTTCTTTATTCCCAGTGAGTGTTCTTCATTCCTAGTGAGTTAACCATCCCCAGTGAGAGTTCTTTATTCCCAGTGAGTGTTCTTCATTCCTAGTGAGAGTTAACCATTCCCAGTGAGAGTTCTTTATTCCCAGTGAGAGTTCTTCCTTCCTAGTGAGAGTTAACCATTCCCAGTGAGAGTTCTTTATTCCCAGTGAGAGTTCTTCATTCCTAGTGAGAGTTCTTTATTCCCAGTGAGTGTTCTTCATTCCCAGTGAGAGTTCTTTATTCCCAGTGAGTGTTCTTCCTTCCTAGTGAGAGTTAACCATTCCCAGTGAGAGTTCTTCCTTCCTAGTGAGAGTTAACCATTCCCAGTGAGAGTTCTTCCTTCCTAGTGAGAGTTAACCATTCCCAGTGAGAGTTCTTTATTCCCAGTGAGTGTTCTTCATTCCCAGTGAGAGTTCTTCATTCCCAGTGAGAGTTCTTCATTCCCAGTCAGAGTTCTTCCTTCCTAGTGAGAATTAACCATTCCCAGTGAGAGTTCTTCCTTCCTAGTGAGAATTAACCATTCCCAGTGAGAGTTCTTCATTCCCAGTGAGAGTTCTTCATTCCTAGTGAGAGTTCTTCATTCCCAGTGAGAGTTCTTCATTCCCAGTGAACACTTACACAGTTCTCAGTGTCCCAGTCTTCTGTTCTCTGAACTCGCCATTTTATAAGATTAAGAAGCATTTGATGAATGAAAAAATACCTCAAAAAATTTAACGTTTTCAGTAGACATTGACACGAATTTTTTAAAAAAAAATCTTTGTAAGAAAAAACAATAAAATCAGATTCTTTTGTTTTTGATGATTGATATGAGTTTATAATTTTTCTGACCAGTTTATGAAATTCTGGTCTAAGTCCAAATTTCGACCATATACGTTGTAACTACAGTCAGTAATGTTACTACGGTCACTAATGTTACTGCAGTTACTACTGTTACCACAGTTACAGCAGTTACTGGTGTTACCGCTGCCATTATTCCTTTTGTATGTCTTAAAGTTGCTCTTTTGTTTTTATTTGCTGTTGCATCGAGCCCCCTAATCTCCTCCCCCCTGAACCCCCCCCCCCCCTGACACTGGCATGCTCATTGTCCCAACCACCCCCCTCCCCCTCCCTCCCTTCCCCCCCCTCTCCTGATGTGCGTACATTTTTGATATGTTGAAACTCTCTCTCTCTCTCTCTCTCTCTCTCTCTCTCTCTCTCTCTCTCTCTCTCTCTCTGTCTCTCTCTGTCTCTCTCTCTTTTGCTTTACGAGGCTTTTCTGTCTTTCCATGTATCTTGCCTGGCTATCTCTGTTTCTGTCTGTCTGTCTGTCTGTCTCTCTCTCTCTCTCTCTCTCTCTCTCTCTCTCTCTCTCTCTCTCTCTCTCTCTTCTCTTCTCTCTCCACCGCTCCTGAGATATACAAGCTTCAGCTTTGCACTACTACCCAACCTGATGTCTTTATAAAACCCTCTACCCCACTCTGTCACCACCACCAAAGCCACCCCTGCCATGGTAATGATATATACATATATATATACATACATATATATATATATATATATATATATATATATATATATATATATATATATATATATACATATATATATATATATATATATATATATATATATATATATATATATATATATATATATATATATATATACTGTAAGTCTACCATATCTAAATGATCAATTAGCATGAACTTAATGTCGATCCATTGGAATGTGTTTTTTTTTTCATTTTTTTTTCAAAAATAAAAACCCCTGATTGATATACATAAGTCTTAGGCTGAATGAACAAAACCCTCTGCAGAAAGCATCTTATTCCTTCATGGAATTCGAACAATTCCAAGGAATTTAACTCCTTGAGCACGACGGTGCGACACCTTAAGCACGACGAGGCGACACCCATGAGTGTGATGGCCTAAACCTCTGACCTAACCCGTTTAGACTTAGGTCAAAGGTCACGGCCTTTATACTAAAAAGGGTCTCGTTGCCTCGCTCAGCTGGGGTGGTTCGACACCGTCGTAATATAGGGGGTTTGAGGAGCAGGTATGTTCTATGATTGTTATTGTATATATGTGAACCAGGATGGCAGGCGGGAGATAAGGAAACCCTCGGAAGGTCAAGTGGGAGAAACCCGTCAGTGGCTGGTGGAGCACACATGGGTTCTCTCCACCACACAGAAAACCTGCCGACCATTGAGGGGGATCCATAAATAGCACATACTGGAATGTGACTATATATATATATATATATATATATATATATATATATATATATATGTGCTTTAATGCCCTACAATCCCCTTCTATCAGGCGCCCGCAGCCCTTGAAGCTGGCCATGTCCATTAAGACGGGTCAAGAAGTGTGTTGAAATTGTGTGTGTGTGTGTGTGTGTGTGTGTGTGTGTGTGTGTGTGTGTGTGTGCTGGATGAGTGCAGGACAGTAAAAGAGTAAGTGTTCATTATGTTCTTGAAGGGATTCGCAACCTTTCGGTCTAAGAGATCTTGTGATACGATGAATTTGACGTCTGCAATGTTGGAGCGATGGATGGTGTCCAGGACCCCGATGGGAGAAAGTGTAACTTGTACGTACACCCTCTCCAATAAAAAAAAGTATCCCACGGGGGTGCTGAAGTTTCTGATAATCTACAACTGGTCGACTGAGATTAGAACATGGCTTCGACGGCACCTCGAGGCAGTTGTAAACTGCATCAGGGTGGCAGCGAAGGCAGGTTTTAATCTTGCTCTGTCAGTTGCAAATTATTAGAAACTTCAATCTCAGTGGTCAGATACTTTTTTGGGGGGGAAAGTGTACATGCCTAGGAAGTGTAAATTCGGATGGGTGTATGTATGTATGTATGTATGTTGCGATGGTGTTAAAAGACTTGATTGGGAAGGCATTTATTTAGTGCTTGTCGACCCTGTAATCTGTGTATATGTTCTGTCAACGTCTGTGAGGTGAAAAGTTGTTAAAGTAAGAGGTAGAGAGTAAGACTTGTTCTTGCTTGGGGACGACGGCTTGTTCTGGGGGAAGGGAAGTGTTTGTGTAGTGCTGTTGCAAAGAATTAAGTGCCGAGAATACTGAAGAGCGATTGTATTGGAGATCCATTTTAGTTGTGCAGATGCTGATTGTTTGTGGTTGTTAGGCAGCCGGTGACTGTTCTTAAAGCCCTGGTTTGCCAGGTGTGCAGCTTTACTATATCAACCTTTGTTAGGATGAGGATTGCTTGACCTGTCCCAAACTGACGTCGAAAAGTGTTCTGAAGGCCTTTAGTTTATGTATGGTCTTTGTGATGATGTTTGTTGTGTAATGAGGAAAAGTCATTTGTGTTGTAAGTAATACTCAGTAAGGTTGGAGTTCTACTGAGTAAAAGTGATCGACCATCCAAAACTACGGAGGGTGCAGGTTGGATTCATGTGTATCAACAGTTAGAAAGGTACACTTAGGTTTCTATAGGGATGCGGACATCCTCATTCGAGTGATCCAGTTTTCTAATTGACTGGTGTAATCTTGTATTATTGTCGTTGCCTGAGTAGCGTAATGGTGTTGTGAAGTTATTGTAAGAATATCTGCGTACGGAAGGACCTTCACATTGTGGGCTACATGAGGTAATGGTAGGTCATGTAGGAAAAGACTGAAGAAGGTTGGAGGAAAGAACTGCTCCATGGGAAACTCCAATGTAGAGCCTGAGAACTTTGGAGATGAAGCTAGGAAGCTAGTTTACCTTTTTCTTGTCATTGTTGTGGCAGCTGGTGTCAAGTATCTTTTGTGTTTGGATATGTCTGAGAACGGTGTTGAATGCTTTGTTGATATATGTTGCCACTAATACTGTGCGGGAGGGGGGTTGTGGTTTGTTGAAGCCATCCAGGATGTATTGTGTGAAGGTTGTGTGTAGTGTGATTTTGGGGTGATTGGATCAAAAGCCACGTTTATGCAGGTGATAGTTGGCTAATTTGGTTCCTTTCAAAGTGGATCAGTATTTGACGAAGGTTTAGATTGCAGACATCAATCGGAGGAGGTACGAGGGTGGTAGGAGGAGGGAAATTTGGATGTTTTGGAGGATGGATACTCTGTCAGCAAGTTTCCAAATGTTTAAGATTTTGTGTTCTAACCAGGGGTGATTGAAGATATCTGTAAATGCTTGTATTGCAAATGGGCTGAAGTATTTTATGTGGAAGTTTAATATCTTGTCAGTTCCAGTTGCAGGGGGAGTTCTTTAAGGTTTTAATTGTCAGTGTGAGTCAAGGGAGGGGGAAACAGATGTTTCAGGGTGGATTATGTCTCTTTTTTTTCATGTCTTTCCTGTTCTAGGGTAAAGGAGATTTGTAGCTAATTTTCTTTTCCTTTTTCAGCAGTGCTTACGAGTACGCTTGTATCTACTTGGAATAAAGAATGTTGTTGGTGTGGGTTAGAAGAGCTTCCTGTGTGGGAGTTGGGGTCGTGTGGGAGGAGTGAATGTTCTTTATAGTTCGTCAGTGTTGATTGTTGTTAGTTTTGTGGTCTATGGCCAGGAAGTAGAACCAGTCTGCTCTTAGCCTTTTAGGAATTAGATTGATGATGGTGTTGTCTATGTCCTTTTTGTCATGTGCATCTTGTTGGCTTCGTTGTTCATAATGATGATGAAGTGTGAGTTGCATAGTAAACATAAAGAGAATTAACTATGATAAGGTTCTGGTGCTTGGATGTAAGCCAATCTACTTTCCCCTATATAATTTGAGTCGATTGATTGGAGAGTTAACGGAAGGGGTGAGTGGCCAGAGAAGAGTTTGTATATTTTATTCCAAGTGCTCCTTCTGTGCAGTACTGGTGTCTGAAAAGGTGACATCTAGTGATGTTGGGTGCAAGAGTTGGTGGTGTGGGAGTCTGAATGGTTGGTGGCGTAAGTTGAGGACATCTAATGGATGCAGTTGTTTTACTTATGCAGTGTTACCTGATTGGGGTGAATGCCCCTTTGTGTTTGCTTATGATGCCACTGTAGTGTTGGGTCGTAGAGATCTTAGCGTGTGCATGAGCTTGTGAAGAGCGGGGTTGTGTATTTAACTTTGTTGTTTCTTGGGTGTTTATGTTGATTGTGTAAAGGTGTGGGAGGATGCTCTGCGTGTTTGTATCTCAATGTCTGCCGGCTGCCCATAGCTCTGAGTAGTTCTACGTAGGTGGGAGTGAGAGGCACTTAAAGTGGTACTACTACTGGAGGCAGTTGGGGAAGTCTGACGCGGCAGTGTATTCTAATGATGTGAGTTCAGTAGTCCTGGCGGGTCCAAGGGTTGGAATTTATGTTATGTGCTTGCATCAGTAGCTGAAGGGTAATGGCTGAGCACCATCATGCCCAGTGGGGTAAAAATGTGTGTGATTGTGTAAGAGAAAACTGGGTTTGACCCATGGCCCTGCACAGCGGCTGGGGACGCCTCATGGGTGTATATGTACATGTATGTATGTTGGTGTAGAACTCGGTGCTTGGTATCATAACAATGAATAGATGGCTAGACTAAAAAGACGTGGGAAAGTTTCTAATCTGTTGTGCCAGACAAAGCCAGTCACTGATGTTATCAACAAAGTCATGGCAAATATGGATTTTTTCTGTATGTATGTACGAATATGTGTCTATGTGCATATTAGGCTGTGCAGAACTAATATATATATATATATATATATATATATATATATATATATATATATATATATATATATATATATATATATATATATTACACACACGCACACACATTGAGAGAGAGAGAGAGAGAGAGAGAGAGAGAGAGAGAGAGAGAGAGAGAGAGAGAGAGAGAGAGTTGACTTTCCCGCCTTTGCGACGTGGTAGCCTCAGGAACAAACAAACAAGGCCTCACTCTCACTGATGCAGTGTCTTGTTGTAGTGTACAAAGCACCGGAGGCAGAGCTCATTATCTACAGTCGAGCTCCATAGATCACTCTGTGATGTATCTTCACCGCTTCATCTGTCCTGGCTCAGCCCTTTGACAGCACATCGTCCTTCATATAACACATCGATCAAATTCACTCTCTCGGATGTACGCCTCTTCCCCTCCTGAATGATTAGGCCTTGGTGTCCTAAAGCCTCCCTCACTCCATCCTTCCATCACCTTCTCGGTCTTCCCTCCTCCCTTGCTTCCTCTACTTCTGACATAGATCATCTTCGTCAGTCTTTCTTCACTCATCCTCACCATACTCCCGTATCATTTCAGTACACCTTGATTTCTTGAGTTGACACTACTCTCGCTACACACCTCTTACCTGACACTGTTATTCCTTTCACAATCGATACGTCCCACATCACATATCGTCCTTTAGCACTTCATTTCCAGCAAGTGCACCCTCTTCCTTTCCTTTGCACCCGAGGCCAAACATTCACAGCCATACAACACTGTCGCGAGTATCATACCTTCAAGCATTACTATCTATGCTTCTATGGACACTGACTGCTCCTTCCACACTCTTTAGTGCACCTCAGACCGTAGTATTTTCTTCCACCATGTGACACATTTGGCCTCATGGTTCCTTCTACTGCTACGTCCACTCCCAGGTGTCTAAGACACTCCATTTCCTCCAAGTGCTCCCCATCCAAACACTCAGACCATCAAGCCTCGCTTTCCTCCCGCGCTGCCTTACCATATTTTTGCCTACATTAACATCCAACTTCTTTCTTACACACACACACACACACACACACACACACACACACACACACACACACATTGATATCAGCTTTAGGAATATTTCAAACCTGTCAACTGCAAACAGCAAATGACTCACTTCCAAAGACTCCTATATATCTGGCATAATGTAGGCCCACCCTCGTTCCAAGACCCAAATGTTCACCATCCCTTCTATGATCTGATTAAACCAGCCGTGGTGACACCTTGCCAGGTATACTCAAAATTTTCTTAATCCCCTGTCGTTCGAAAATATATTTTTGTCTTGATTGCCATAATAAAAGGACACACCTTAGTTCCAGAAACGTCGGACAGCCTGGTTAACCAATCAGTAACACTGTCGTCCCCTTTGTTTAGAAAGCCACCTGCAATCCCATCCACTCTCGCTGCTTTGTAACACTTCGTCTTACGAAAACGTTTCACGACTTCCTCTCTTTTCACCATAACATTCGTCATGAATCTTACTCCGAACGACACGGCGTCCTGAAAACGCTACATCCCTTCACTGTCATCAAACATATTCAACAGCTGTTAAATAACACATTCACCCAATCTCTTACTTACATCGTCTTTGCTTGTTACAACTACCTTATCTGCTTTACTTACTATCTTCCGAATCTGTATTCTTATTCTCATCACACCATTCATCTCCTTTCAAAACATTTTCATAATTACCCCTAAGGTTCATTAATAAATTTTATCCCATCTCTTCTTCAGTTTCTTCATCTTCCTCTTGACCTTCTGCCACTTTCTCTTGTACTCCTCCGAGTTACTTGCAGACCTTCCCTGCTGGTATTGACCATACACCTAACTTTTCTCTCACTATAGACTTAACTTCTTCATTCCATCACCTGCTTCCCTTTCTCATATTACTACATCCCACCGTCTGCATGTCACACATTTCACCCACACATTTAAACATTGCTTCCCTAGAATCGTTCCTCCTCTTTTCCATTCTACAGCCGTGTGCCATTTTTCTCTCCTTTTCCATGAGACAATCATGTCAATTTTTTTTTTCTTAGCTCGCTCATATTCACCACTTCTTTCACACATGCGCCATATCCTCTCTTCCTAAACCCTGCACAAACTTTCACACTTACTTCCTAAAAGAAAATATCAGACATTTCCCTCCTGCTGCCCCTTTCACCACAGTAACATCAAAGAACCTCTCTATTGTATGTCTATCGATCAACACATAGTCTAGTAATGTGCGTTGACCCAACTCACCCCTATATCATTTATATATATCTTTTATCATGTATTCTCAATCTCCATTGCTCTCTCAGCACATAACTTAGGCATGTGTCTCCACATTCTCATTTGCACTTGGAACTCCGTGTCTCCAACATCACTTACTCTTGCATATAGATTCTTTAACAACAGGGTTCGATCCCTTGCATCAACACTGCCCAAGCATCATTCACTTAGCTCTTCCCAGAAACGCTCTTTCTCCCATAACTTTTCTTAGGCGGGAATCTATATTCACTGACTATGACCCACGATTCATAAAATCCTTTTGATAAAACCCAAAACAAACTTGAACTTGCTTCCTTCCTTTCACACAGTCCCACAGCTTTTTCATCCTCAGAAATCCCACTCCTTCTTTTGCTCTTGTCCTCTCCCTGACTCCCAGACATCCTCACCTTTGATATTTCCATACCATTCTTCCCACTTCTCTTTCACCCCGTCATTCAGAGGCAAAACATCCAGGTTTCTCTCAGCAAACATAAGCACCTCCCTCTCCCTTCTTGACACCCTAGTTACAACCATACACACACAGATACGTCAGCAGGAGCCTTCGTGGACATGTCCTCGCCTTATTTCTGTTCCTGTCTTTCGAAAGTTAGCTTCAAGAGAAGAGGGGGTTTCCTCAGTCTCCTGCTCCCACTCCTGTTAGTCGCTTCATACAACTAATGGGTAGTTATCTGACTCCCATATCCCCAGGGATGAAGGAACTTCCCTCGCTTCAAAGGAGTGTATCTCGTCTCTGCTACTGAGCGTAGCGAAGCCTTAGAGATGTAAGAGCTCCTGGATGGGGGATTTCAATTATGATGAGCGTCACTAGGGGATTTTAGATTCTCAAGGTGACAGGGAATCATGGAGACACAAGTTCTTAGCTATATATAGGAAAAGTTCCTCAACCAACATGTCAGTTGGTGGACATACTAGGGTAAGAGGGAGTGATACATCATCATTACTAGATCTTATCTTCTGATGTACCACTAGGAATTTTGAGAATATAATTCATGATGCATCACTCGGAAGAAGTGGTCATGTAATACTCAAGTTTGAATATGCAGTGAATGAGGAAGTTAAAAGAGATGAGATGAAATAAGATTTACAGAAGAGATATAATCTCTGAGCAAACTGATAATTTCCTTGCAAAGGAGGAATTCCCTAAGTGAGAGACAACATAGTTTCAAGGAAAGAAGGTCATGCATAACGAACCTCTTCGATATCTACGAGAGAGTGAGCTCTGCTAGGCTTGGACAAAAGAGAAGACTGCCAGAGAGCATTTGACTCTATACCGCAGGGTGATTAAGGAGCTGGATCGCCAGGCAGGAAAAAAGAGCGTCTAACCTAGTGACTCTCCTGTGTGGAGGTGAGAAGGTTCTAGGCTAACCATTCACCCACTTCCGTAATGGTGCTGCTCTTTCCTAGCTCTACTGATATCTGTTCGACCACTACCGTCATGAGCTGGGTGTGTGTGTGTGTGTGTGTGTGTGTGTGTGTGTGTGTGTGTGTGTGTGTGTGTATATGTGTGTGTGTGTGTGTGTGTGTGTGTGTGTGTGTGTGTGTGTGTGTCCCTGCCACTGAGGCTTGGACCTTTGGCACGCGCTTGAATGCTGCTTCCAATACATTCTTTATGTAGACCAACTACACGAGGTTGACCGTTATGATATTCATTTACCTTCTTGAACAGTGACACTATGGAAAACTCTCTTCTTTCATTCGCCTTTCCCTCTTCCTACAAACTTCCCTCCTTTAAAGGTGGGCTGAGAAATATCCTGTGAACTATCAATTTATCTTTTCTCTCTCTATTCTTTCCTTCAGCCGAGATGGCCGTGGTCTGGTCATGGTTCTGCACACGTACATCTATACACCATATACCTCGCTTTTTGACCTGTAGTTCCAGCTGATGGACATGGCTGACTTCATGAGCGCTGCAGGCGTCTCGTGAAAGGGGTCCTGAAGTAAAGTTATTAAGGTAGTATATATATATATATATATATATATATATATATATATATATATATATATATATATATATATATATTCCTATGAGTCCACGGGGAAAATGAAGCACGAAAAGTTCCCAGGTGCAATTTCGTGTAATAATCACATCATCAGGGGAGATACAAGAGAGAAATATAACAGTCAGTTGATATACATCGAGGAGACGAAGCTAGGACGTAATTTGGTAAACAAATGGCGGCCTAGCTTCGTCTCTTCGATGAATATCAACTGACTTATATTTCTCTCTTGCGTCTTCCCTGATGATGTGATTATTACACGAAAGTGCACTTGGGAACTTATCGTGTTTCATTTTCCCCGTAGACTCATAGGAATATCTTGATCACGCGCAATATATATATATATATATATATATATATATATATATATATATATATATATATATATATATAATTCTTGGGAATAGAAGAGAGAGAATATCATTGTATGTCCCGCTTGTCATAATAAGCGACTAAGAAGGGCAGGAGCGGGAAAGCTGGAGATCTCCCCTTCTGTAGTTCCCAAAGAAGGAAGGAATGAAGGAAGGCTGTTCCTGATGCTACCTCACTACGGCGAGAAACGTGTGTGTGTATATATATATATATATATATATATATATATATATATATATATATATATATATATATATATATATATATATATATATCAGTAGTTATGTATGGACTTACATAGAGACGATATATGCCGTGGATATATAACATATACTGGTGCTGTTTATGTTGACGGTACCGATTTCTCACCGAGGCGATGGTGGGCCGCGCCGTGAGCAGCGGAGGGAGCACTTGCTCGGTGTTGGACGGAGGCCCCGTCTTACCCAGCACAGTGAGGTGTAGTAGCTATGAAGATTCACGACCTCCGCCCATCACGAGACATACCAGGTGGCCAGTAGGTGCAGGGTACTCGTTCACAGGTCTCACTGGTCATCCTCGAACCCTTCCTGGCCCTGTAGCGTCATGGTAGGGAGATGAAGTGGCTCAAAGCGAGCCATCCACCCGGGGTGAGGAGGTGCCAAGCGAAGCATCCACTTATATGGTGTGGAGGTGAGGAGGTACCGAGTTGGGCATCCACTCACACGGTGTGGAAGTGTGGTGACTCCAGGCTAGCCATCCGCCCACATGGTGTGGAGGAGAGGTGGTTCCAAGCTTACCATCCGCCCGCAGCTTGAGCTGTTCAGACGTGCTGCCTTAAGCTTGGCGTTGGCTTGCGGTATCTGCACGTTATCTCTTGTACGAAATGACGTCAGATGAATATTGGTGTCTTTTTATTGGCAGGTTTAACTTGACGCGAACCGCAAGTGATCTGTTATGTCTTGAGAACCCTGGTGTCAGCTGGTGCAATTCAGTGACCACACGGGGAACCTTGGTGTCAGCTGGTGCAATGAAGTGACCCCCTGGAGAACACTGGTGTTATGGACTAGCATGACCACCACATTTTGTTTCTTGTGCTTTTTTTGTAATGCATTTTTCTTCCGTGCATACCAGAACGCTTCTAAATCTTCAGATGATTTGAATCATGATAATGAAATGAGAAAAAGGTTCGAACAGACCAGGATGTAAGTGTGTCTGTTGTCAATTCTGCAGAGAAATGACTAGACAGTAAGTTTGCATCTCGAGGACACTTTACTGGCATGTGCTGCTGGTCAGCCGAAGATGAGGAGCGTCACTGCTTTCCAGGTTGGGCACCCATGTCTTTTGAGGGCCCCTGCGGTACTCCGGTGCAGGAACCTCTGGCTTTGAGAACCTTTGTGGAGCAGGTGATGATGTCCACAGACGCCTCAGACTTATGGTGACCCTATTACACCATACTCTGAATGTGCATAGATGCTGAGCAGTGTTTTGGTATATCAGTAGGAAACAATCGATGGTTCCCTTGGCTGTTCCTGTTTCTACTGATTCGAACCCTGGTCGAGGAGAGGTCCAGCAATTGACGGACAAAACAACATCTTGTGTAGAATTCATTGAACAATGTTTGTGGATCTCTTTTTCACTCTTGGTGAAAACAAATCACATTTGTTCCTCAGCAGCATCGAAGAAACTGTTTATTCATGTTTCTCAGCATTTGGGACAGACGCCTTTTGGCGGTCAAGGACACTGGGACCGCCTGCCACTACGTGGATCCTGTTATCTGGGGCGAACCATCTGATTCCTGCTGCTGAGGCCAGCACCCTCTTATCGATTCAGTCTTTCCGATTGTCCGATTTCACTAAGGGCCCAGTGCCATGACCCCGAGACTGGGATGGTCAGGAGCGAATATTCGTCTCACTGTAATACATAAGATCATCGAGAACGTGAGTCTCAGACTGACTGGTTTTCACTATTTAGTGAAGCGAGTGACACCGAAGGGGATGAGAACAACCCTGGTGGAGGAGGCTAGGGTACTGGTGTGCCAGCCTCGTCACACCGAAGGGGATGGGAACAACCTTGGTGGAGGAGGCTAGGGCACTGGTGTGCCAGCCTCGTCACAGGATTCCCGACAGTCCCTTGTATAAACATCATCATCATCATCATCTAGGAGGAATCCAGAATAGTCATCATTATCTAAAAGGGATCCAGGATAGGTCTCATCATCATCTAGGAGAGGTCCAAGATAGTCATCATCTTGGACGGGTTCTTCATGTATTGTTTTTTCTTTTTCAAATACATATTCTCGTATGAACAGTTATCAGATGGTTTCTCTACAGTCTTGGCCTTCCAGTCATGCACACCACCAGAGGGTTCATTGATCTCTTCGAATCTCTTCGAGATATTCTGGAGAATCTTTTCCTAAATGAATGCGTCAGTTTAGAAATCATCTTTCTGTCTTTCTGTCCAAGAATGAAGCCAGTAACACTTGTGCATCGTATACGTGCAGGACAGAAATCTGTGTTACGTGAAACTAGTGTTTCTTACCTCCTGTGTTGCAGATTGTTGACATCCTTTAATCTTTCAGTGGAAATGGAAGCTGTCGAAAATCTCGGACTTTTCATTATGTTCCCTTTGAGGCAGTACTGGCTCTGATACGCCCTCTGATGGAAAACTTCCTCAAAGCTTTTGGGAGGACAGAAAAAAAGGTTTCTAAATTGGTTTAGTGCTTCAGTAGGGGAATATATTGTAGTTTGAAGGTTTCCTCTTTTTGGGAAAGACTATTCCAGACCCGCTTCAGTAGGGTTTCAGACCTGCTTCAGTAGGAATATACTGTAGTTTGAAGGTTTCCTCTTTTTGGGAAAGACTATTCCAGACCCGCCTCAGTAGGGGAATACACTGCAATTTGAAGGTTTCCTCATTTTGGTAAAGACTATTCCAGGCCGGAGGTTTCCTCTTACTCAGTTGGAACGGTTGAGTTCAGGTTTAAACTCACTGTCACACAGTCCTGGAAAATTTTTGTCCTCAAGGTCGTCATTCTTTACGTCCAGTCAGGACTCTCCAGAGGTTTTACGCCTCACAGAAAATGTCTTTAGAAGAGCTTCTTTCTTCTTCCAGGCTCCTTTAAATGGTTTCTCACCAAGGGATGTTTCCTGTTCAACGAAGACGTTGGTACTTCTTCGACAACCAGGGCTGTGCAGCCGAGCTCATGATGGACGTGTCATCCACCCTTGGCTCCCTTAAGGAACCTCTCGTTGGATGAGATTAACAAGAAGAACATCCGCCATTTGGCAGACATACATGTTCGATGACTCCTGTGTCGACCCTCCATGTCTGGGTTCAACTACGGGGCGGTGAGAGGTGGATAGGCCAGTACTGGTGTCAGCTTGTTACCGATGGAGTATTCGTTCTTTGCCATGCAAAAAAAAAGAATATTTGTCTACCGTCGCAAAAGTGCCATGACCCTCCCATTTATTTCACCTTCCCTATCATCCATCTTTCTTTTACGAAAAGTCGTTTTTCTCGAATCCGGACCGGAAGAAGATAAAGGCATTAGACCCCCCAGCGGTTACCTAGTGAATAAGGGAAAGTAAATAAATGGTCTTGGGGTCTGGTCACCTCCGCGCCCTGACCTCACTGGCCGGGAGGGGTTGCTGTTTGGTCGTTTAGTCGCGTGAACGAGCAATCCGCCCGATCATAGATGATCTCTGATGATCAAAGCAGGTAGGATCGTCGTGGACATGATACGTACACACCTCAATGTTGGAGTAAAACGACGTCTTGTACCCCGCACCGAGCGAGTGGTTTCTCAGATGCTCATACTGTTGTGTGTCCTCGGTAGAGAAATGGATTTTCATCCTCCTCCCTCCCACAAACCTACATTTCTTCCTCAACTCACGAGGCAACTGAATGACGTCTGGCCTTGTCTGTAGTGCTTGCTGGGAGTCAATGATCTCAGGCTTGTGTTCACTACGGCGGCAAGAACTACAGAAACGACACGGGCTCCGCTCTTCCATCATATACAAGATATATACATATATATATATATATATATATATGTATACATATATTTTTCTCTCCATCCTATACCAGCAAACTTTTCCCTTTGTCAACAGGTGTTTAGTTAGGGATCCGGGTAGGGCAGTAGACATTACCTATCTGTACAATGTGACAAGCCCGCCCGCCTGTGGTGGAGAGACGGTAGTAGAGTATGGTGTGGTGGGTGCGCAGGGGAGAGCACTCCAGTCATATTATTGGTATTAGTAACCCAGTGTTTCCTCTCTACAGCGGTGTGACCGCAGGGAATCCAGCAAGGTAAGAGTTTTTCCACACCGTTTGCTTGCTTGTCCTCTGCTTGGCCCAAGTTACCGTCAGCCTGATTTGACTCGTTTTCCTGCTTGAGCCTTACTTAGGTAGAAGTTCGTATCTAACTCAATAGTAGATCAATATATATATATATATATATATATATATATATATATATATATATATATATATATATATATATATATATATATATTGCTTTTTTTTTAACTTTTTAGACTCTTAGCTCTGTTAATGACTCTATATAGCTCTGTTATTGACTCTAGCTATGTTATATACACTCTATATAGCTCTGTTCTATTTGTGTTTCTCGAATATCTTACAAGTGTTGCGTGATGAGTAAATATATATATAGTTCTGCACTTTTACCTCTCATCATCCAGTGCTGTCTTCCCTGCGAGATTACAAGTCCATATAATAACTCTTTGACAACTTGTTTATTCGAATGTTACCTTTTTTTTTTTATTTAAGTCATATGAAATTTAACGAAAACAATCTTTTTTTTATGATTTCGTAAATCTTGATGTCCTACACCCCAATCACGGGGTCCAAATTCTTATATACATTTATGGAAGACGAATCGAAGGAGACAGACGCAAAGGTTATGACCTTCTCCCAACTATGTGTCCTCCTCTCCCCTCACCCCAACCCTCCCCCTCTTACACTATTGCCATCAAGGATAAACATCTCGTGAATTACGACCAGCACACGACCAGTCCACAGGTGGGTTGTGACCAGCACACGACCAGTCCACAGGTGGGTTGTGATCACCGCACGACCAGTACACAAGCTGGTTGTGTCCAATACACGACCAGTCCACAAATTGGTTGTGACCATCACACAACTGACCTGCAGGTGGTTGTGAACAGTCCAAAAGCTGGTTGTGACCACCACACGACCAGTGCACAGGCTGGTTGTGACCACCATTCGACCAGCCCACAGTTTGGTTGTGACCAGCACACGACCAGTCGTCCACCGGTTGCTTGTGATCACACCGGTCCACAGGTTGGTTGTGACCACCGTACTACCATTCTACAGGCTGGTTGTGACCAGCACATGAACAGTCTACCAGCTGGTTATAACCAACACAAGATCAGTCCACAGTTTGGTTGTAACAACCACATGACCAGTCCTCAGGTGGTTGTGACCACCATAAGACCAGTCCACAGGGTGGTTAAGATCACCACACGACCAGTCCGCAGATGGTTGTGACTACCACACGACCAGTCCACGGGTGGTTTGTTATGGTTGTAAATGTCTAACGTCATCCTTCATCCTACCATTAAAAGAATACGTGAATTTTGTCTCCCTCCTGTGTGTTGTGTGTAAGGGGTGGGGGCGAGGAGTTGATTCTGTGTGAGTGCGTGTATGTGTGCCTGAATATATATATATATATATATATATATATATATATATATATATATATATATATATATATATATATATACTTGAATGTGTTTACGTCATGGGTGAAAAGTCATCTACGGCAAGGCTGTCAACTTCGAAGGATGAAAAGGATTACAATTTCGTCAAGGTACTTTTCGATCGAAAAGGGTCCAACACCTCCCTGCTGCTGGATGTAGCGCAGCCTTGAAGCTGTAGGGACCCCATAATAGTGGTCCTGCGGTTATATGATTGATAGTACACTTTTGCCATTTAACTTCCCTCATTTTTCCTGTCACAAATCATTTCAATATGCCCACATCTCTCCTCCGTCCTTCAGCATGCCACACACTGCGCTCATACATTTAACCACTGCTGGCCTAAGATACCCCACGCTCCTGGTCCACTTCCCTAGATTCATGTACTTTCATCTTGTGCCATTCGCGACTCACTCTCGTGGTATCTCTACACACAGGTCACTTCTCCAAACTCATTACTTTCTTCCCTCCACCACTTCTTTCTACATATGTCATTTTCACTTTACACGAACTGTCTCACACACACACTTCTAAGAGGATATCATCAACCATTCCACTTGCCTTCTCTCTCAGCATGTTTACATCCAACAACCTCTCCTCTGCATAACTGGTAAGTGGCACATAAATCAGTAATGTCCGATGGTCTTAAACCCGCCTCACACACGTATACCAACAGATGCATCATTTCTTTATTGTATTCTTAGTCATCAGTCCTCCTTCATCACACAACCCGATAAGCTCTTCCCTATTTCAAGTAACATCTCCCCTCCCTTCCTGACCCAGGCCGCTGTGTCTCCTGTCTTTGTGTTGCTGGCATTCAGTCCACAAACCCAAGCCCTCTCCATTTCAGACACAACATTTGACAACGTATAACTCACACAACCCCTTTACTCTCCACTCCAGTTTCTCCTAACTTATTCGTAAAAAAATCATGACATTCAATTTACATACAAAGTCTCTGGTACCAAATGGAAATGGCGCCACTGGTAGAGGAAGGCTGGATGCATCACAGAGCCCCCTTGTCGCACATCAAGTGGCCGGAACCAACTCCTCTCTTCCGAACACAGCTCTCAGACCTACCTTGTTCTCTATACCCCTCAGCAACACCCATGGTCTCTAATTTACCTTACCCCTCAGTCTTCTATTCCATGAGCTTGTCCTTGAAACCCAGCATAATCTCTCTCACAGTATCCATTATGAGAGTGCTGTTTGTACCTACTGTAATATACAAACTCGCATTTCTCGCTTCGTGAATCTCGAGTCTCCTAACTTTGATGTCATCTGACTCAACATTTCTCTCCCCTCAGCTACTTTGCTTTTGTTTTTCTCATGTTACCCCCATTCCTCCAGCTATGTGCAACTCTTCGACTATCAGACGCCGTTTCATGAAGCATTGCTCTTCTCACATCCACGTACTGAAATCATCTATGCAGGGGATATCATTATACATCACAAGTTAAGTCCTCCTCTGGGAGAATCATGGCGGAGCCGAGTCCTTTTCTTTTCCTCATTATTAGGAGAGCTCTTTTGTCATCCCTGCAGGGTATCTGTATCGCCTTTCTTTGAGACGGATATTGCATTGCTGGCCGGGATGTTGTGCTCATGTTGTGCTGAACGTATAGCGGAGGTCATCTCAGCTGGGATGGAGTCTTACACATCCTTTCTACTAAATTTTTCAACCCCAAATCATGGTTTTGATCTCTTCAACTCTGATGCCTTTTGCGTCAAGGACAGAGCATACCAGGCCATGAAAGAATTTTTTTCCCATGACCCTCATTCCACCTTCATTTTGACTTGGAATCACTGAAAAGCTGTTGTTCGTAAACTCAGGCGTACCGTCATAAAGAGGCTGTGTGCTGATTGGACTTCTATTGAAAGATCTCTCTGGTCCTCAGCCAAAAATATCTCCTTTTGTGATTCATCCTTGACGTTTCTCTTCCAACCCGCTCAAATCTGTCCCAACTCTCCAGCTGCTAAAGCCGCTCCATTTGTTGCCGAATTTTCCTCTAATTCAACTTTAGAAGATTCTGCTTCTAATCCTGTAAAGCTATCTTCTACTGGCCCAATGCTAGCTATAATTTTCCACGCGCAAGATATTCTACATACTCTTCCAGGTTCAGAACAAGGAGTATGTATGGTCCTGAGGATGTATCTCACGAATCCTAAAGAAACGCGCCTCTGACCTAACCCTGATTCTGGCTCGTCTACTTCGCCTTAACCTATATTTCCAGACCGTTCCTCCTTCCTTGAAGCATGCCTAGGTGCAGCCCATCTCTAAAAGAGGAGACCGTTTTAACACCTGATCTTCCTTCTGCTATGTCCAGAGTGGATAAAACTCTTCAAAACTCTCTCACTCCCTCAAAGCATTGAAATTGTGTTCTCTTTCTGATCATCAATACGGATTTCGCAAAGCTGGGTCAACTGGTGGTCCTTTCTCCCACGTGACTCACCTCTGCTTCTCTCTCAGAAATTTTGATGATATCTTTGTAGTAGCCCTCGACACTCCCAAAGCATTTGACAGGCTGAGGTTTACTTTCTGAATTTCCTTACCTTATATCCTCTGCTTCCTTCCCTTCCCTAATACATAGCTTTATCTCTGGCCGTTCCACAGCAGTATTCGCTGATGGATCGGCTTCTTCCTATGATCCAGTTGTCAGTGGTGTTCTTAAGGGGTCTGTCCCATCGCCTACTTTCCCCATGTAAATGACTTGTCATTCTTACCTCATACACTCTTATGGTGATCATTTAGTTTTACACACTTGAGCTCACTTTCCCGCCCCTTCTCCTTCTAAATAGGTGTTCTTCACGTACTGAACATATTTCTTCCCTTAGTTCAGAGTTGTGCATCATTACCAAAGGGGCAACCAGGGACCCAGTCAAATTCAATGGTGCTAAAACGCAATTTCTTCCCATATCTCAGTCGATGAATCACGTTTCCTTATCTTTAATTTCACAACACCACAACCTAACCCTGTAAGAACAGACACATTTTAGGCATAGCCATATCTTCTTCTCCATCTTAGGAACACTAAATCCGCAACATCACAAAGTCTGCCTCTCAAAAGCTGGGATGCTGAATAGGCCAGAACATCATTGTTCTTGTGAGAGGCTATTTCATATGTACAGGGATATTATGAGCCCTAATATGGAGCAATGAATCCCATATGTGGGTTGTTTCTTTCTCCACCTCTCAATTAACCAGTGGAATCAAAAGCCTTTACTCTCATTAATTCTCCTTACCTATATGATACTTCTTTCTTCCCTCGAACTGCTAAATTGTGGAATTCTCTTCCTCCTTTCGTCTTTTCCTCTTTCTAAAACATCTCTGGCTCAAAAAGTAATGTCAACAAA
>NC_092237.1:16139597-16352097 GCF_036320965.1 Panulirus ornatus
GTAAATATCTTTTTTTTTGTGATATTTACCTGTCAGTTATATGTGCCAAAATTATCAAATGCAGAAGTACTTATCATTATTGAGGATTTTGTAAGTTTTCTCAGACGTGGTTATGAAGATATGTATTCCCATGCTACAGTATGTGTCTGTATACGTACTAACATTATGTGTTTCTCTGTGTGTCATACTAACACAGACACAGATTCTTACCTGCAATTATCGTTATTCTCAAATTATCCATTATCAAACACTCTACACCATTACATAATTAGTTTCCTTCCGATTTCATATATATATATATATATATATATATATATATATATATATATATATATATGTGTGTGTGTGTGTGTGTGTGTGATACTCATCTACCTCTTAGCATCGAGGATTCGAACCCAGTTCCTCCGCGTGACTAACCAATATGCTAACCTCAGGACCACAAGGCGACAAAAGCTTCCCAAGTTGTGGCCTTGTGGTCCAGTGATTTGACTACTGGCTTACTTTGCGATAGGACTGGGTTCGAATCCTCTACGCCCAGAGGTAGATCATCATCATCATCTATTACATAAGCCCATTATATATATATATATATATATATATATATATATATATATATATATATATATATATATATATATATATATATATATATGTATATATATATATATATATATATATATATATATATATATATATATATATATATAGGAAGAGAGGAAAGTGATTGGTTCTCAGTGAATGTAGGTTTGCGGCAGGGGTGTGTGATGTCTCCATGGTTGTTTAATTTGTTTATGGATGGGGTTGTTAGGGAGGTAAATGCAAGAGTTTTGGAAAGAGGGGCAAGTATGAAGTCTGTTGTGGATGAGAGAGCTTGGGAAGTTAGTCAATTGTTGTTCGCTGATGATACAGCGCTGGTGGCTGATTCATGTGAGAAACTGCAGAAGCTGGTGACTGAGTTTGGTAAAGTGTGTGAAAGAAGAAAGTTAAGAGTAAATGTGAATAAGAGCAAGGTAATTAGGTACAGTAGGGTTGAGGGTCAAGTCAATTGGGAGGTAAGTTTGAATGGAGAAAAACTGGAGGAAGTAAAGTGTTTTAGATATCTGGGAGTGGATCTGGCAGCGGATGGAACCATGGAAGCGGAAGTAGATCATAGGGTGGGGGAGGGGGCGAAAATCCTGGGAGCCTTGAAGAATGTGTGGAAGTCGAGAACATTATCTCGGAAAGCAAAAATGGGTATGTTTGAAGGAATAGTGGTTCCAACAATGTTGTATGGTTGCGAGGCGTGGGCTATGGATAGAGTTGTGCGCAGGAGGGTGGATGTGCTGGAAATGAGATGTTTGAGGACAATGTGTGGTGTGAGGTGGTTGGATCGAGTAAGTAACGTAAGGGTAAGAGAGATGTGTGGAAATAAAAAGAGCGTGGTTGAGAGAGCAGAAGAGGGTGTTTTGAAATGGTTTGGGCACATGGAGAGAATGAGTGAGGAAAGATTGACCAAGAGGATATATGTGTCGGAGGTGGAGGGAACGAGGAGAAGTGGGAGACCAAATTGGAGGTGGAAAGATGGAGTGAAAAAGATTTTGTATGATCGGGGCCTGAACATGCAGGAGGGTGAAAGGAGGGCAAGGAATAGAGTGAATTGGATCGATGTGGTATACCGGGGTTGACGTGCTGTCAGTGGATTGAATCAGGGCATGTGAAGCGTCTGGGGTGAACCACGGAAAGCTGTGTAGGTATGTATATTTGCGTGTGTGGACGTATGTATATACATGTGTATGGGGGTGGGTTGGGCCATTTCTTTCGTCTGTTTCCTTGCGCTACCTCGCAAACGCGGGAGACAGCGACAAAGCAAAAAAAAAAAAAAAAAAAAAAAAAAAAAATATATATATATATATATATATATATATATATATATATATATATATATATATATATATATATATATATATATATTAAACTTCAATCCAGTGAAACTCGAACCTTGGCTTGGGGAGTGGAATCCAGAGGTGTTCCCACTAGACCATCCTGTGATTAAAGACCTGGTCGACCTGGTTGTCACCCAATACCCATTCGTCCAGCCAGAGACCTGGTCGACCTGATCGTCGTCACCCAATACCCATTCGTCCAGCCGGAGGCAACACGCGTGTCAGACAGCCCACAAAAAAAACGTTCACCAAACTAACATTTTAACAAGGTTGCTGGCTGGCTAGCACAGTGTATTCCCCCTATTTTCCAGTCCGTGGTTCGAGCCTCGTTGTTTTGAGGTTTCGTATGTTCCGTGGGCGTACGACTATATATATATATATATATATATATATATATATATATATATATATATATATATATATATATACATATATATATATATATATATATATATATATATATATATATATATATATATATATATACATATATATATATATATATATATATATATATATATATATATATATATATATATATATATATATATATATATGTGTGTGTGTATATATATATATATATATATATATATATATATATATATATATATATATATATATATATATATATATATGGATGGCGTGGCGCGCATGACTGCTCATAATCATGCTCTGACCGTAAGTGTGGACATCTAACACCAAGCCTAATATTACAGTCGTTCTCTTTACCATGCTATTTTCTTTTTTCTTTTTTTTTTCCCACTGATCGTATTTAATTGCCTTTCCTCTGCTTATCTTTATGGACTGTTCTTATAACAGTTGTCTTCTCCCTTCTTCACAGACAATACTCAGTTCAGTGTAGAGTCTTCATTTAATAGCATTTTAACCTTTTTACGAAGCAAGAAAAATATGCTAAGTTTCGTTAGGGCGGCTATGTTGGCGATATCATGGCTATAATTGGCGAGGTCGGTCGTAAACATTGGTAACACTGTCTCTCCTCCTCCTTGCTAAATTGGCTTTTGATACACTGTTGCCGTCCGCGAATAAACCAGTGAAGATTTTTCGTGCGTTTGAAAGGTGGGTACATGGTCCCTGTACCAGCCCAGTAGTTCTGTACCATCCCAACAATTCTGTACCGTCCCGACAGTCCCCTTTACCATCCCAACAGTCCACTGCACCATCCCATAAGTCCCCTGTACCACCCCAATAGCCCTGTACCGTTCCAGCAGCCCTGTACCATTCCAACAGCCCTGTACCATTCCAGCAGCCCTGTGCCACCCAACACTCCCGTACATGACCCTGAGCTAACGTAACAGTCAAGAAATTGAGAAATCATTGCTATATTTCCCCTTGACACGTATATGGTGAGAGGTAAATGGACACAGTAGTTTGAAAACTTAATGAACAACTTGCTACTGAAAGCTGTTTATTAGAAAGTAGCAAAATGACCTAGAATAGTAGAGGGAATATTAGAGACGAGGACATGGGATATGATTACTTCTCCATCTAATGTTTTATTTTGCCTTAGAAGAGAAAGCCCCCAGATTTAGGTAATGAATATTTTGTAGGTAGTGATTAGTACTTTACACACACACACACACACACATGTATACACACACACACACACACACACACACACACATATATATATATATATATATATATGTGTGTGTGTGTGTGTGTGTGTGTGTGTGTGTGTGTGTGTGTGTGTGTGTGTGTGTGACATCTCACAGACCCAAAGTGTAAAAGTCTTATATACCGAAGACTTACTCACGACACCGTGACACTAACCAGGGAGCAAGAAACATACAACGCTCTATCACGCAATGAGAACACTGGCTCACCTGAACGAGTATGTCTCCATCACCAGCCAAGTCTCCCGTCGTCCTCTGAACCTCTCACAACCATGAATCCCCAACCCGTACCCGCCCACCATCATGAATGTGCCAGCCAACCCCATTCACCAAACCTTCAGTCATATTTGAGAACACATACGACACACGCAGTCACTCCCCACGTAACAATCATCATCCCAAACGCCTTAAATAGTCTAGACACCCTTAGAATACTTCGTTCACCAGATCTGGTCAAGAAAAGGAACTCCTTTGCATCCTCTTCAAATCAATCATCCATGTCGCCCTAAATTATGCCTCACCTACCTGGTCAACCACCCTGTCAAAATAAAATATATCGAAGTTGAAAACAACACAAAAGGAACACCCAGAACACTCACCGGCTGCCTAGCAGTGCCAAAACATTTAGCACTTGCACAGTGAATGAAAAAAGAAAATTTCCAGTACAATCCCACTTCGACATGTTTGGCACGAGAGTCATTTTAACAACAGCATTAAACCTTTCGCATCCAAACCACTTTGTAATCAATCACCAACCCCTAGTAGATATAAATAACTGACCCCTGCTTCACATTCCAACAACCTGTACCCACAAATCTCCTCTCCCCCAGTAAAAACGACAGTGACGTATATATATATACACCGAAATAACCCGAAAAGCGATAAACAAACTCACTCTCAACTTAGCCTTAAACAGCATTCCACTCGACATACTACACATCTGAAAATACAACCCCCCAGAAATGTACGAGTTAGCCTTTCTCATCTTCGTTACCGATTCCAACTTTAGAAACGCTATTTCACATACCACCCGTCCATCCAACTTTACAGACCCAATTTCAGCACATCACCTAACCCGTCATGTCCAAGGTGCAACTACTACACAGAAGACACTGAACACTTACACCTTAATAACCCTGTTCTCACCCTCTAGAGGGAGAGACACAAACACAAAATCATCATATTTTATGAACCTGTGATTCCGCCCGGTGGACACAGCTCTATAGAAAGGGCTTCTTGGTCAAGGTAAGGTAAGGTAAGGTACGCATATATATATATATATATATATATATATATATATATATATATATATATATATATATATATATATATATATATATATTGGAAAGGATCACAATATTGTGCGCGATGAAGATATTCCAATGAGTCCACGGGGAAAATGAAACACAATAAGTTCCCAAGTGCACTTTCGTGTAATAATCACATCATCAGGGGAGACACAAGAGAGAAATATAAGTCAGTTGATATACATCGAAAAGACGAAGTTGAGACACCATTTGGTAAGCATGTGAATGTCCAATATATATATATATATATATATATATATATATATATATATATATATATATATATATATATATACATATATATATATATATACCTGGTTTGGAATGTTTTAGAGCTAAAGTCAGGAATTGAGTGTATAAGGGAGAGAGCTACTAAGGGAGGTGGCATGTCTTCTGAAGAAGGAGTTATGGAAATGTGTGAGAATATGTAGGAAAGTGAGCTCCGGGCTGATGTGGGTCAAAAATGAGAGTGCATTATGAGAGGTGGGTAACTGTTAGTGCTTATGCACTTAGCAACTAGAGGAATGAAGAAGAAAGGCAAGTATAATGGGAGTAGCTGAGGGGTGTTTCAAAACTTCGATTCGAGGGAACAGGTATATTAGTGATGGGTTACTGGAATGCAAAAATTGTTGATCTAGCAGGGGAGGATATAACTGGAGGGCATGGGGAGCCTAGTAAGAATTAGAACGGTAAACAGATTCTGGAGTTGTGTACTGTAAAAGGACTGGTGACGGGAGTACTTGGTTTAAAATGAGACATATGTATGTAGGTAAGTGGTTTATACAGTAATTAGGCATTACTAGATCACAGAATAAATGAAAGCCGTGCAAAAGAGACTCTTGAATGTGAATGTGCTGAGAAGGTTAGCTGGTGGAATGTCTGATCACTGTTTGGTGGAGGTGAGGGTAAAAGTTTTTAGAGGCTTCTGGAAAAAAGGAAATAACATAGGTAGGACTAAGTTGATGAAAGTAAGTGAACTTGGAAAAGATGCGTGTGTTAAGAGTTGCCAAGAGAGAGAGTGGGTGAAAACGGTAAAGATATGAGAATAAATGAATCTGGGGAAATGGACGAGGAATGGGAGATATTTAGAGAAGTAGAGTTTACATGTGCGAGTAAAGTGTGTGTCATGTGGAAGAAGGGCACGTGAGAAGGTATAGAGGGATGAAGTTAAGTAGTTGGTGAAAAAGAGTTATTTGCAGGGACGGAGTGCGAGTGATTGGGAGATGTACCAGAGAAAGCGGCAGGTGCAGGGGGATGAAAAAGAGGGCAAATGAGAATTTGGATGTGAGTATGTGGTCAAATCTCAAGGATAATAAGAAAATGTTTTGAGAGAAGGATAATAAATTGGAAAAATGAAGAGCATAAATGGGAACATCATTAAAAGAAGCAGATGCTGGGACAGGTAGAGGTAAGGTGAGGAGATTGAGTGATTATTCTGAAGGACTGTTCAATGTGTTAGGTGACAGGGTGGTGGATGTGGGGCAGTTCGGACGTGGAGATATGCGATGCAAGAGTCACTGAAAGTAGTTTAACGAAGAAAAAAATGGGGGTGTAAGATGAAGTGTGGCAAAGCTGCTGGAGTGGATGGGATTGCAAATGAATTTCATAAGAAAGGGTGTGACTGTGTTGTTGGGCGTTTAGTTTGAATTTTTGATGAATGTGTACCTTATGTTGAGGTGCCTGAACATTTGCCGAATTTCTGTATAGTACTAATGTGTAACGGCAAAGGGGACAAGAGTAAAGGTTTGAAGTACAGAAGTATAAGTTTTTCAGGTAATCCCGGAAAGTTGTATGGGAAAGTAATGATCGAAAGTGTAGAGGCATGTACTGAGCATCATAATGGCGAGGAACAATTGAGGATTCAAGAGTGAAAGAGGATGTGTGGATCAGGTGTTTCCATTAATGAATTTATGTATGAAATACTGAGAAAAACAAGGATTCTTTTGTGGTATATGTAGATCTGGAGAAAGCATATGAGAGAGTTGATAGAGATGCTTTTTAGAAGGAGTCACGAATGTAACTGGAAGGAAAGCTTCTAGAGGCAGTAAAGCTTATATCAAACGAGTATGGTATATTTGCGAGTAAGAAGAGGGGAGGTAGAGTGGTTCCAGATGAAGGCAAGTATGCGGCAGGAGTATGTGTTATCAACATAGGCATTTAATTTGTTAATGGATGAGGAAGTGAGGGAGGTGCATGAGAAGGTCATGTAGAGAAGGGCAGGTCTTCAGTGTGTTGGTGGTAGGGGAACATGGGAGATATATCAGATGATTTTGCTCATGATACGGTTCTTGAAGCAGATTCGAGTGAGAAACTGCAGAAGCTGGTATTCAAGTCTAGGAGTGTGTGTGAAGGGAGAAAATTGAAAGTAAATGGGAATAAATCCAAAGTTATTAGGTTTAGTAGTGGAAAGAATCCAGGTTGTCTGGAATGCGAGTCTGAATGGGGAAAACCTGGAGGAATTGACGTGTTTTAGTTACATGGGAGTAGATATGACAGCGGAATGGGGCCATGGGAACGCAGAAATGCCATAGGGTGGGTGAGGGGGCTAAAGTCTTGGATGCACCGAATGTGTGGAAAAAAAAATGATTATCTGTGAGGGCAAATAGGGAATGCCTTAGGATGCGGCTACACTTGCTCGAAGCGTGGGTTCTGAACCTGATCGTACACACGTTCGATGCACTAGTGTCACAAATGTGTTGGTATCTGTCGGATTCATGTTGGCAGACAGGTGTGAACTAGGCTCCGAGCTGCCGACACGAATGTAACATCCAGACTCGTCTACAAATGAAACTGTTCGTAATTAACGGGATACAACCGGGTGATTCGTATGTGTGGTTACACACGAAATGCATACCACTCAGCCAATGTAGTTTTTTTGAAGTTCACAATAGCTTCACACCCGATATGACCACATACCGATATAATATACATATGTGGAACCAGACGAGGTGTCATTCAGCGTGTACAGTCACTCCCTCTAATTCCGTTACATCCTCGCTGCATACTAAATGAACATATGGCTCATAATTATAAACGTACTGTTGTTGATCGTAATAAACTCAGTGTATATACGACTTTATCTACATAACATTTACTAACACCGTACAATATGTTTTATATTTACATAATACATCCCCATGGGAGTAGTGAAGTATGTGAGTGCATTGGCCCTAACGTGATCACTGATGGCCAACGCCAAATGCAGGTCACACAGCAGACACTACCTCACAGACGGACTGTCTGGATGTTTTGAACTGGTAACTAAAGCTCTGGTTCGAATCCCCCTTAACTGCCAAGCGGTCTGCAGTCCATATCGGTTTTCTGAGCCTCGTTACCCCACTTTACAGACGTCAGGTCCAGTTTTATTGAGTACCCACTCAGACCTCTGACATCCTGAAGTAATTCTGGAACGAGGCACTAAGTGCGTCCCCCCCACCACCACCAGCTGTGCAGGCGAGTTCCGAGCATCATCTCGTATCAAAGCACAGATAAGGTGCCGCCTTTCACCATAGGGTTTGGGTCGAAGCGAAGGACGCACCCAAAAAGGCGTCGTCGACCCATGATAATATTACTTCTGCGGCTGCAGGAGAGCAACGCCTCCTCCCTCACTCGTCGCCATGGTGCTGGCTACTGCCTCGGGCAAGTGTGGACCACACCTTCATCACTTCACCCCTGTGCCCGACTTGATGATGCCTTTGCCCCCAAACAAGCAAGTGTGGACGCATCCTAATGGCTACCTCGCTGATGCGGGAAACGGGACACACACACACACACACACACACACACACACACACACACACACACACACACATAATTGTACCAGGTGTACTAGGAACATTATCAAATGTCATATACGATTGTGACAACATAATCACATTAACTATACAGGCAAGCTATATTTCGTGAATTACAAACGAGGGGGAAATATAGATACCTGGAGTTTTTACATTATATGCACTATAATATAAAACTAAGAAATATATAATCATAAAGCCCTTAAAAGATTAAACAACCATGCCGATAACATACACCCCATGTCATGAAATCCCTTTAACTGTAGATAGCTGGGGAGAAATATACTCACTTTAGATAATAAATTACAATGACGATATATGACATGAATCTGAGGTAGAACTATAAGTATAAAGTATTAAAATGAAGCACAAACTGACCTTGTATTTTAATCACGGGGATGTAATAGCAGGTGTGTTGAAAACCTTTAGTAAATGCAAACACAGGTCGGGCGACTGTTAAAAAAAGAAATGAGAGAAAACGAGGCTTGGATATTAAGGGGAACTAGTTAATGACTAACACTTCAGTAAAATGAGTGTGGAGTGGGTTTGAATTTAAGGAAGGGCATGAAACTGGGTAGAGATTAACTTAAATTAATATTAGTGGGCTATAAAAAGTCGTCTCGCACATGTTGCTTATTTGAAATACACAAACGCTCTAGAATACACAAGTCAGATTCAATATTTCTGGAGTCTAGCATTTTGAAATCACCAGGTAATACAACGTGGGTATATTTCTCTGTACATAGAGCAAAAATGGGTATGTTTGAGGGAATAGCAATTCCAACAGTGTTATGTGGCTGTGAGGGTCGTTCATGGGTTTATGCAACCTTTGCCTACGTTTTATAAAGGATCTAACCATCATGTTCTTTCATGCGTATGGGAAAGATTACGACGTGTGTTTCTAATACAAGCTACATAAGAGGTATTACATATATACTTGTATACTACAGATGGACGTATGGGCATTGCAATGGGGTCTATTTGTATATGAACACGTTGCCTGCAGTGTTAAGAATTGATTATAACCCTTCAATCAACAGTATGATAATTATTTGGTAATTGGTAACAGTTTTATGCGAAGAGCTGACGGGTTTTACGTAAGATAATTTTTTTGAGTTTTGCTTGAGGTCGAGTGACAGTAGGAATTTCATTTTCTTTCTAAAAATCGAGAGATCTCATAATGTTACTTTTCACGAACTTTAAGGGGAACCCATCCTTCTTAAAACATGAAAATCTAGCACTTTTGCAAAGATAAGTCTTCGAAGTCTATATCAAATGTTCAGCCAACTAATGTAAGATAGCAAATTAGCTTTAAATTTTAGCGGCAAGAAAGAAGGAGACTCAGTGTTAATGACCGTATGTGTTGGTGTTCTGCAAACTGATGTAGAAAATTGTTATGTGCTCTGTAGAATACTGATATCTTGGAAAAGAAATTGATTTCGCTTTTCAACACGACAAGCGAATGTGATATTGAGTTTGAGTTCAAGAAATGTAGAAAAAGCTGAGTTTAGTGTCTACTTTTGAACACCAGAAACACGTCGTCACAAGGTCACTGAGAAAATGGATGGAGAAACTTAAGTTCAATGACGTCTTATCTTCCGCTGTAAAGTTAGCCTCTCCCCACTTTCATATCTCTCCTGAATTTGATGCCTCAACACCATTCATTGAGTAGTACTGTTTTTCGGTTAACTTTGGTGCCCCCTACATACCAAGCCTCGTTATCTCTCAGTTCCTTTTCACTCGTCAGTCCTCTCTCTCTCTCTCTCTCTCTCTCTCTCTCTCTCTCTCTCTCTCTCTCTCTATATATATATATATATATATATATATATATATATACACACACAGTTGACTAAAGGTGTACAAAACAACAGCTATTCTGTCCCTAAAGTCAGTTTGTGCATAATTTTTGTAATTTGCGATTACAGTTCGACCCATGATTCACGTCATGTAATGCCATAATACATAACTGTTAAAGTTACATGCTTATTTCTCCTAATTGGTCTGGATCTGCAGATTTCATTACATTCGGTCTGTCTACATTATTAGCTAATCTGCTTTGAATCTAATTCATTTTTTGAGCATTACTATCATAACTCTATCTTATGTCCCGTGCCATGGTACATTACTGTTAAAACTGCAAGTAAATTTTCTATCTCGTTTGTATCTCAGTAAATATGTTTTAGGTTATAGCTCGCCTGTATATTTAATTTTATAACCCTTATGTTGTTACACTTACGTAATACATTTGACTAGGTACGTATTGCAGCTAATACAGTTATTCCAGCTGATTGATAATGGATTAATTAAAATCTGAAACGTGTGATTGGTGGCACCTTTGAAGTTCAGATAAAAAAAAAAAGATATTTGTCTGCAAGAATTTCGATATCCCTGACACGTGTTCGTATCCCAGGAATCTGAATCAGCAAGATTAAAAACACACACACACATATAAAATATAATATTTTCCATCTCGTTAAATTTTAGGGAATTTTTTTTCCCTTTTTTTTCCTTTCAACATTTTTGCTAAGTGTCCAGGTTTAAGGTTTTTTCCAAGGTTGGGTCCCTTTATTTAAAAAGCCTTATTTTCTGCAGATTTTTTCCTACAGAGGACTAACCCCCCCCAATTCCCCCAAAACCAACCCTTTTTTATAAAAAAATTTTTTTAAAAAAAATTTTTTAACAAACCAATTTTTTTATAAAAAAATTTTTTTATAAAAAAATCCTTCCTTTAGTGGGCGGAACATTCCCCTTTGTGGCAAACCCAAAACCCCTTCCTTATGGCAGAAACCATCCTTTTCAGTAGAAAACCCCTTCCCTTTATGGAGAACCCCCCTTCCTTTTCTAGGGCAGGGCCCCCCCCTTTTCTAGTGGCGGGCCCAACCCCTTCATTCTAGTGGGGCAAATTTCCTTCTAGGCGCCAACTTTCCCCTTCTAGTGGGGGAAAAAACCCCTTCCTTCTTGGGAGGAACCAACCCCCTTCCTTCTAGGGCGGGACCAACCCCCTCCTTCTAGGGCGGAAACCAAACTCCTTCCTTTGGGCGGGCCAACCTTCCTTTATGGCGGAACCAACCCCTTTCCTTTCTAGAGAAACCAAACCCCTTTCCTTTACGGGAAACCCAACTCCTTCCTTCAGGGCGGGAAAAAACCCCTTTCCCTTAAAAGGGCGGGAAACCAACTCCTTCCTTCTAGTGGCAGGAAAAAACCCTTTCCCTAGAGCGGAAACCAACTCTTCCTTCTAGGGGGAGGAACAAATCCCCCTTCTAGTGGGAGGAACCAACTCCTTCCTAGGCGGGAACCCAAACCTCCTTCCTTTCTAGGGGGAAAACCAATCTTCCTTTAGTGGAGAACCAACTCCTTCCTTTGGGGGAGGAACCCCACTCCTTTCCTTCTAGTGGCAGGAACCAACTCCTTTTTAGTGGGGAACCAACCCCTTTCCCTTCTAGGGGGCGGGAACCCAAACCCAAACACAACAAAAGGGGTACCCCCAAAAGTCGTGGGAAACTCCAATCCTCCCCAAAACAGTAAAACCATTGCGTCGCTCCAACACAGGCAACTGAATTAACATCATTTTCCCCCAGCTGGCAGTCCAGATGTTACTTCTCCTTGTGAGGCAAACTCCATTTCTACCAATTACCAGCCAGTAACGACGCTCCTCACCTGCCGACTAAAAACCCGCGCTTATTTTCCCCCCGCGCGAAAATTGCTTAATTCATATTTTTTGTTTTCAGTCTTCTGGACGTGACTGTACTCCTTTAGACTGATACGTTGGGTCGGATAGTCTGCCAGCTGGTGGAGTGTAGTATCCCTCTATTACACCCGTGCAAACCAACCCTGTCTCTGTGCTTTTCTTTTTTTTTCACATATGAAATAATCATGAAAACTTGCGGACCACAATGGCCATGTGAGGGAACAACTACGTGCATCGTAGGAGGCGCCATACAGCCACCCGAGGCGCTAGCCATTTGACTTACCTTCGGCTGTCGTGTAGCCAATCAGGCCTTGGCCTCACCTCTCCCTCACTCGTACTGACCAGGTGTTATAGAGGTGATGGTGTCTCTTCATCCCCAGCCCTCCACACCTTTATGGGAAACGGAAGAACAGACCTGACGCTTCTGTTGTGTCCCCGTTGAGTATACTGTTCCTGTTGCTTTGACCTCATCTGCAACCCCTACCTCTATAACCACCCTCTCCAAACAGTACCACTCCTGTTGCTTTGACCTCATCTACAACCCCTACCTCTATAACCAACCTCTGCTAACAGTACCACTCCTGTTGGTTTGACCTCATCTACAACCCCATTTCCCCTCACCACCCTCTGCTAACAGTGTCACTCCTGTTGCTGTGACATCATCTGCAACCCCCTCTTCAACCACCAGCTTCTGCCAACAGTATCACTCCTGTTGCTCTGACTTCATCTTGGGTTCCCGTTGAGGCAAACCTTCTTCCCTCCCTCCACACGACCCTCTGCCAACAGTACCACTCCTGTTGATTAAGAGAACCAACGGGATGTCACCGTCGTCCCCAGACGGACCGTAATACTCCCACTGTTCCTGTTCCTCTTTCAGCCTCCTGAGTACGACGAGTTTCGAGTCTGACACGTTACGACTTATGAGTGCGACGCGTTACGACTTATAAGTACGATGCGTTACGACTTTCGATCAAAACGCTTTACGATTTTGGAGAATGTGTTATGGATTTTAACCTCGACGCATTACGAGTTCTGAACACGGCGCGTTACATTATTTGAGTACGTATAACGACTTTTGAGCTCGACTTGTTGCGACTTTTGAGCACGAGGAGTTACGACATTTCAGCACGACGCGATACGACTTTTGAAGACGACGCGTTATGACCTTTGAGTACAGCGCGCAACACTTTTGAGCTGGACGCGTTACGACTTTTGTGCACGACGCGTTACGATTTTTGAGTTCGTGTTACGACTTCTGAGCACGACGCGGTACGACACACGATCGCAACGGTACGACCCGGGGATTCCTTGGCTTGATCTCACAGGACACACCAGAGGGTTGTAACGCCTTACTCAAAAGTCTCCATCAAACATATTCTATTTTTTCCATTTTCTTTTGAGCCAATCTTATGTTTGTCTAAGTCCAGTACATCACTTTTTGTTATCCTGGAAGCTGTCCATCACGATATCCAGGAAGATTTCCATCACGATATCCAGGAAGATTACCATCACGTTATCCAGGAAGATTTCCATAACGATATCCAGGAAGATTTCCATCACGTTATCCTGGAAGATTACCATCACGTTATCCTGGAAGATTTCCATCACGTTATCCTGGAAGATTTCCATCACGTTATCCTGGAAGATTTCCATCACGTTATCCTGGAAGATGACCATCACGTTATCCTGGAAAATGGCCACGTTATCCTAGAAGATGTCCATCACGATATCCTGGAAGATATCCATCACGTTATCCTGGAAGATGACCATCATGACCATCGCGTTATCCTGGAAGATGACCATCACGTCGTCCTGGAAGATGTCCATCACGTTATCCTGGAAGATGTCCATCACGTTATCCTGGAAGATGTCCATCACGTTATCCTGGAAATGTCTGCTGCAGGATCTTTTCCAGATGTTCCTGTACACACTTCCTGGAACCAAGCGTCAGCTGGCTTATTCCAGCTCCAAGTGCCACACGCCATCTATGTTACTAACTCATTCTTACCTTAAGCTTAAAAAAAAAGAAGAATATCTTCGCCTGCAACCCGGTAGATGATGCAACAGTTGCGCAACAAGCTTAACTCGCTTCAACTTTTTTTTTTTTTTTCAAGAGTTATAGTTAAGGCAGCTCAGGTGTGAGGGCCTCCTCAGCCAGCTCTTAGATGGCATGACCTCAATCATCATCGTAGTCTTACACATCATGGTCGCTAGCGAAGCTGGGGCTTTGGCACCTGAGTGATGGCAGTGCAGACACACTCAGTTTTAAGCTTGCCTCGCGCTCGTCGGCTGACGAAAAAAAAAAAAACTTTGCTTGTGATACGCTTAGTAAGAGCAGCTTAGCCTCTTTGAACTCACTCTAGCAATGTCCACCTTCTCATTTAACGCATCGGGGGTTACCTCAATTGCCCAAGTCTTCTTACTCTCACGTAATGAAGGCTATCCACGCAGAGGAACCAGTCTAGTCATTCAACTCTTAGATCCTCCATCACCGCAGCCTGCACACACGATCCTCCGTTGAAGTAGATTAAAACAGAAGCCCCACAGTTGTACTTCCCTGCAGGACCCGAGTTAAGGCAGCCCAACCCTCCATTGAGGCAGCCTAGGAACACGATTTTTCTTTCATAAATGATCCTAAACACTTAATTAAAGTTATTTGTCTCTTAAGAACATAAATGAAGGCAGATTACCTCATGTGAGTAACTATAACCTAGCGGTTCAATTCCTTGGGTAATATGTAGTCCCCACTCGTCGAGTAAATGTGCCCACCACCAACACCTAACCTAGCCCTGACGGCCATGGTTAACATAGCACTTAAGAACTTTAGTATAGTAATTTTCATGCCTTGTGTCCTCTTAGCTCGCCCACTTTCAGCTAACGGTGCCACCGCCCCAGACCCTCCCTGAACCCTATATGAACCCAACTTATCCTCAAAACTACTTCTGAACTTAAAGCTCCAGTCCCTCTGGTAACCTAGCCCTAAGTACTCATATAACTTAGCCCAAAACCCTGGCCATAAGGTACCTTAGCCTAGACCTATACCCATATTTCAAGCAACCAAGCTCCTCCTCCCTGCCCACCCTTAGGTAACCTTGTTCTTGAACACTTCATTTAAACCTGCCTCCCTTCCAACCCTTGGGATCATCTAGCTTTCAAACTCCCAGTGAAGATAGTCCAAAGATTTCGCCCTTAGTTAAGCTGTTTCGAGCCCCCATAGTTAGCGTAGCTTAACCTCAAATCTGCAAAAACCCTCAGTTACTGCTACGTAGCCTCACCCACCCACCACTACCAACGTGGATAGGCTTAGAGCCCAGAGTCATTTTAGCCCTTTACCTCTGAGAACTCCCTTGTACGCTCAGTCATTCGAGGACGTGAGAGGCATAGTCTAGATCTTAGACACTGGGTAAACAAAGGTTAGCTCCAGACCCACTATCAACACAGTCGACCCTCCAAATCCTGTGTTGACACAGTCCAGAACACCTGCGTTTGAATAGTCCAAAGCCCAGTCGCCAGACCTTGCCTCCAGACCTTGTGTTAAACCCCAACTTCCAGACCCTATATTTAAAAGAGTCCAACCCTTAGACCCTGAGTTAAAAGACCTCAGTACCCAGACCCTGAGGTCGAACAGTCAGCCCCTAAGCCTAGCTGAACATAGTTCATCCTTCATACACTGAAACAACACAGTTTAGGCAAAGGGTCATAGCACTGGTTTTATACTCTCTAGCCTGGCACCCCAACGCTCAAATCTTGTATTAACCATATACCAGTGCCCTAGACAATACAGTCAATCCCTTCCTGACCCTTTGTGAACATATCCCAACCCTTAAACCCCTAATTTGGTCAAGCCCTTCAGAACCAATGTTAGAAGGCCATCCCTGAAAAGATCCTACGGCAACATTGCCCAGCAACCTTAATTTTAGGGAGCTTTGTCTCCAGATTGTGAAATAACACAACACACTCTTTAGATCTCTGTTGTTCATGTAACAGGGGAGTGTAGACCTCTGTTGTTCATGTAACAGGGGAGTGTAGACCTCTGTTGTTCACATAACAGGAGAGTGTAGACCTCTGTTGTTCACATAACAGGAGAGTGTAGACCTCTGTTGTTCATGTAACAGGGGAGTGTAGACCTCTGTTGTTCATGTAACAGGGGAGTGTAGACCTCTGTTGTTCATGTAACAGGGGAGTGTAGACCTCTGTTGTTCATGTAACAGGGGAGTGTAACCTCTGTTGTTCACATAACAGGAGAGTGTAGACCTCTGTTGTTCATGTAACAGGGGAGTGTAGACCTCTGTTGTTCATGTAACAGGGGAGTGTAACCTCTGTTGTTCATGTAACAGGGGAGTGTAGACCTCTGTTGTTCACATAACAGGAGAGTGTAGACCTCTGTTGTTCACATAACAGGAGAGTGTAGACCTCTGTTGTTCACATAACAGGAGAGTGTAGACCTCTGTTGTTCACATAACAGGAGAGTGTAGACCTCTGTTGTTCACATAACAGGAGAGTGTAGACCTCTGTTGTTCACATAACAGGAGAGTGTAGACCTCTGTTGTTCACATAACAGGAGAGTGTAGACCTCTGTTGTTCATGTAACAGGGGAGTGTAGACCTCTGTTGTTCATGTAACAGGGGAGTGTAGACCTCTGTTGTTCACATAACAGGAGAGTGTAGACCTCTGTTGTTCACATAACAGGAGAGTGTAGACCTCTGGTATTCATGTAACAGGGGAGTGTAGACCTCTGTTGTTCACATAACAGGAGAGTGTAGACCTCTGTTGTTCACATAACAGGAGAGTGTAGACCTCTGTTGTTCACATAACAGGAGAGTGTAGACCTCTGTTGTTCATGTAACAGGGGAGTGTAACCTCTGTTGTTCATGTAACAGGGGAGTGTAGACCTCTGTTGTTCACATAACAGGAGAGTGTAGACCTCTGTTGTTCATGTAACAGGGGAGTGTAGACCTCTGTTGTTCACATAACAGGAGAGTGTAGACCTCTGTTGTTCATGTAACAGGGGAGTGTAGACCTCTGGTATTCATGTAACAGGGGAGTGTAGACCTCTGTTGTTCATGTAACAGGGGAGTGTAACCTCTGTTGTTCACATAACAGGAGAGTGTAGACCTCTGTTGTTCACATAACAGGAGAGTGTAGACCTCTGTTGTTCATGTAACAGGGGAGTGTAGACCTCTGTTGTTCATGTAACAGGGGAGTGTAGACCTCTGTTGTTCACATAACAGGAGAGTGTAGACCTCTGTTGTTCACATAACAGGAGAGTGTAGACCTCTGTTGTTCACATAACAGGAGAGTGTAGACCTCTGTTGTTCACATAACAGGAGAGTGTAGACCTCTGTTGTTCATGTAACAGGGGAGTGTAGACCTCTGTTGTTCATGTAACAGGGGAGTGTAGACCTCTGTTGTTCACATAACAGGAGAGTGTAGACCTCTGGTATTCATGTAACAGGGGAGTGTAGACCTCTGTTGTTCACATAACAGGAGAGTGTAGACCTCTGTTGTTCATGTAACAGGGGAGTGTAGACCTCTGTTGTTCACATAACAGGAGAGTGTAGACCTCTGTTGTTCACATAACAGGAGAGTGTAGACCTCTGTTGTTCACATAACAGGAGAGTGTAGACCTCTGTTGTTCACATAACAGGAGAGTGTAGACCTCTGTTGTTCACATAACAGGAGAGTGTAGACCTCTGTTGTTCACATAACAGGAGAGTGTAGACCTCTGTTGTTCACATAACAGGAGAGTGTAGACCTCTGTTGTTCATGTAACAGGGGAGTGTAGACCTCTGTTGTTCATGTAACAGGGGAGTGTAGACCTCTGTTGTTCATGTAACAGGGGAGTGTAGACCTCTGTTGTTCACATAACAGGAGAGTGTAGACCTCTGTTGTTCACATAACAGGAGAGTGTAGACCTCTGTTGTTCATGTAACAGGGGAGTGTAGACCTCTGTTGTTCACATAACAGGAGAGTGTAGACCTCTGTTGTTCATGTAACAGGGGAGTGTAGACCTCTGTTGTTCATGTAACAGGGGAGTGTAACCTCTGTTGTTCACATAACAGGAGAGTGTAGACCTCTGTTGTTCATGTAACAGGGGAGTGTAGACCTCTGGTATTCATGTAACAGGGGAGTGTAGACCTCTGTTGTTCATGTAACAGGGGAGTGTAGACCTCTGTTGTTCACATAACAGGAGAGTGTAGACCTCTGTTGTTCATGTAACAGGGGAGTGTAACCTCTGTTGTTCACATAACAGGAGAGTGTAGACCTCTGTTGTTCATGTAACAGGGGAGTGTAGACCTCTGTTGTTCACATAACAGGAGAGTGTAGACCTCTGTTGTTCACATAACAGGAGAGTGTAGACCTCTGTTGTTCATGTAACAGGGGAGTGTAGACCTCTGTTGTTCATGTAACAGGGGAGTGTAACCTCTGTTGTTCACATAACAGGAGAGTGTAGACCTCTGTTGTTCACATAACAGGAGAGTGTAGACCTCTGTTGTTCACATAACAGGAGAGTGTAGACCTCTGTTGTTCACATAACAGGAGAGTGTAGACCTCTGTTGTTCATGTAACAGGGGAGTGTAACCTCTGTTGTTCACATAACAGGAGAGTGTAGACCTCTGTTGTTCATGTAACAGGGGAGTGTAACCTCTGTTGTTCACATAACAGGAGAGTGTAGACCTCTGTTGTTCACATAACAGGAGAGTGTAGACCTCTGTTGTTCATGTAACAGGGGAGTGTAGACCTCTGTTGTTCACATAACAGGAGAGTGTAGACCTCTGTTGTTCATGTAACAGGGGAGTGTAACCTCTGTTGTTCACATAACAGGAGAGTGTAGACCTCTGTTGTTCATGTAACAGGGGAGTGTAGACCTCTGTTGTTCACATAACAGGAGAGTGTAGACCTCTGTTGTTCACATAACAGGAGAGTGTAGACCTCTGTTGTTCATGTAACAGGGGAGTGTAGACCTCTGTTGTTCACATAACAGGAGAGTGTAGACCTCTGTTGTTCACATAACAGGGGAGTGTAGACCTCTGTTGTTCATGTAACAGGGGAGTGTAGACCTCTGTTGTTCACATAACAGGAGAGTGTAGACCTCTGTTGTTCATGTAACAGGGGAGTGTAGACCTCTGGTATTCATGTAACAGGGGAGTGTAGACCTCTGTTGTTCATGTAACAGGGGAGTGTAACCTCTGTTGTTCATGTAACAGGGGAGTGTAGACCTCTGTTGTTCACATAACAGGAGAGTGTAGACCTCTGGTATTCATGTAACAGGGGAGTGTAGACCTCTGTTGTTCATGTAACAGGGGAGTGTAGACCTCTGGTATTCATGTAACAGGGGAGTGTAGACCTCTGTTGTTCATGTAACAGGGGAGTGTAGACCTCTGGTATTCATGTAACAGGGGAGTGTAGACCTCTGTTGTTCATGTAACAGGGGAGTGTAGACCTCTGTTGTTCATGTAACAGGGGAGTGTAGACCTCTGTTGTTCATGTAACAGGGGAGTGTAACCTCTGTTGTTCATGTAACAGGGGAGTGTAGACCTCTGTTGTTCATGTAACAGGGGAGTGTAGACCTCTGTTGTTCATGTAACAGGGGAGTGTAACCTCTGTTGTTCACATAACAGGAGAGTGTAGACCTCTGGTATTCATGTAACAGGGGAGTGTAGACCTCTGTTGTTCACATAACAGGAGAGTGTAGACCTCTGTTGTTCACATAACAGGAGAGTGTAGACCTCTGTTGTTCACATAACAGGAGAGTGTAGACCTCTGTTGTTCATGTAACAGGGGAGTGTAGACCTCTGTTGTTCATGTAACAGGGGAGTGTAGACCTCTGTTGTTCACATAACAGGAGAGTGTAGACCTCTGTTGTTCACATAACAGGAGAGTGTAGACCTCTGGTATTCATGTAACAGGGGAGTGTAGACCTCTGTTGTTCACATAACAGGAGAGTGTAGACCTCTGGTATTCATGTAACAGGGGAGTGTAGACCTCTGTTGTTCATGTAACAGGGAGTGTAGACCTCTGTTGTTCACATAACAGGAGAGTGTAGACCTCTGTTGTTCATGTAACAGGGGAGTGTAGACCTCTGTTGTTCACATAACAGGAGAGTGTAGACCTCTGTTGTTCACATAACAGGAGAGTGTAGACCTCTGTTGTTCATGTAACAGGGGAGTGTAGACCTCTGTTGTTCATGTAACAGGGGAGTGTAGACCTCTGTTGTTCATGTAACAGGGGAGTGTAGACCTCTGTTGTTCACATAACAGGAGAGTGTAGACCTCTGGTATTCATGTAACAGGGGAGTGTAGACCTCTGGTATTCATGTAACAGGGGAGTGTAGACCTCTGTTGTTCATGTAACAGGGAGTGTAGACCTCTGGTATTCATGTAACAGGGGAGTGTAGACCTCTGTTGTTCATGTAACAGGGAGTGTAGACCTCTGTTGTTCATGTAACAGGGGAGTGTAGACCTCTGTTGTTCATGTAACAGGGGAGTGTAGACCTCTGTTGTTCATGTAACAGGGGAGTGTAGACCTCTGTTGTTCACATAACAGGAGAGTGTAGACCTCTGTTGTTCATGTAACAGGGGAGTGTAGACCTCTGGTATTCATGTAACAGGGGAGTGTAGACCTCTGTTGTTCACATAACAGGAGAGTGTAGACCTCTGTTGTTCACATAACAGGAGAGTGTAGACCTCTGTTGTTCATGTAACAGGGGAGTGTAACCTCTGTTGTTCACATAACAGGAGAGTGTAGACCTCTGTTGTTCATGTAACAGGGAGTGTAGACCTCTGTTGTTCACATAACAGGAGAGTGTAGACCTCTGTTGTTCATGTAACAGGGGAGTGTAGACCTCTGTTGTTCATGTAACAGGGGAGTGTAGACCTCTGTTGTTCATGTAACAGGGGAGTGTAGACCTCTGTTGTTCATGTAACAGGGGAGTGTAGACCTCTGTTGTTCATGTAACAGGGGAGTGTAGACCTCTGTTGTTCATGTAACAGGGGAGTGTAGACCTCTGGTATTCATGTAACAGGGGAGTGTAGACCTCTGTTGTTCATGTAACAGGGGAGTGTAGACCTCTGTTGTTCATGTAACAGGGGAGTGTAGACCTCTGTTGTTCATGTAACAGGGGAGTGTAGACCTCTGTTGTTCATGTAACAGGGGAGTGTAGACCTCTGTTGTTCATGTAACAGGGGAGTGTAGACCTCTGTTGTTCACATAACAGGAGAGTGTAGACCTCTGTTGTTCATGTAACAGGGGAGTGTAGACCTCTGTTGTTCATGTAACAGGGGAGTGTAGACCTCTGTTGTTCATGTAACAGGGGAGTGTAGACCTCTGTTGTTCACATAACAGGAGAGTGTAGACCTCTGGTATTCATGTAACAGGGGAGTGTAGACCTCTGTTGTTCATGTAACAGGGGAGTGTAGACCTCTGTTGTTCATGTAACAGGGGAGTGTAGACCTCTGTTGTTCATGTAACAGGGAGTGTAGACCTCTGGTATTCATGTAACAGGGGAGTGTAGACCTCTGTTGTTCATGTAACAGGGGAGTGTAGACCTCTGTTGTTCACATAACAGGAGAGTGTAGACCTCTGTTGTTCACATAACAGGAGAGTGTAGACCTCTGTTGTTCATGTAACAGGGGAGTGTAGACCTCTGGTATTCATGTAACAGGGGAGTGTAGACCTCTGGTATTCATGTAACAGGGGAGTGTAAACTCTGTTATTCATGTAACAGGGGAGTGTAGACCTCTGTTGTTCATGTAACAGGGGAGTGTAGACCTCTGTTGTTCACATAACAGGAGAGTGTAGACCTCTGTTGTTCATGTAACAGGGGAGTGTAGACCTCTGTTGTTCATGTAACAGGGGAGTGTAACCTCTGTTGTTCACATAACAGGAGAGTGTAGACCTCTGTTGTTCACATAACAGGAGAGTGTAGACCTCTGTTGTTCACATAACAGGAGAGTGTAGACCTCTGTTGTTCACATAACAGGAGAGTGTAGACCTCTGTTGTTCACATAACAGGAGAGTGTAGACCTCTGTTGTTCACATAACAGGAGAGTGTAGACCTCTGTTGTTCACATAACAGGAGAGTGTAGACCTCTGTTGTTCACATAACAGGAGAGTGTAGACCTCTGTTGTTCACATAACAGGAGAGTGTAGACCTCTGTTGTTCATGTAACAGGGGAGTGTAACCTCTGTTGTTCACATAACAGGAGAGTGTAGACCTCTGTTGTTCACATAACAGGAGAGTGTAGACCTCTGTTGTTCACATAACAGGAGAGTGTAGACCTCTGTTGTTCACATAACAGGAGAGTGTAGACCTCTGTTGTTCACATAACAGGAGAGTGTAGACCTCTGGTATTCATGTAACAGGGGAGTGTAGACCTCTGTTGTTCATGTAACAGGGGAGTGTAGACCTCTGTTGTTCACATAACAGGAGAGTGTAGACCTCTGTTGTTCACATAACAGGAGAGTGTAGACCTCTGTTGTTCACATAACAGGAGAGTGTAGACCTCTGTTGTTCATGTAACAGGGGAGTGTAACCTCTGTTGTTCATGTAACAGGGGAGTGTAACCTCTGTTGTTCACATAACAGGAGAGTGTAGACCTCTGTTGTTCACATAACAGGAGAGTGTAGACCTCTGTTGTTCACATAACAGGAGAGTGTAGACCTCTGTTGTTCACATAACAGGAGAGTGTAGACCTCTGTTGTTCACATAACAGGAGAGTGTAGACCTCTGTTGTTCACATAACAGGAGAGTGTAGACCTCTGTTGTTCATGTAACAGGGGAGTGTAACCTCTGTTGTTCACATAACAGGAGAGTGTAGACCTCTGTTGTTCATGTAACAGGGAGTGTAACCTCTGTTGTTCACATAACAGGAGAGTGTAGACCTCTGTTGTTCACATAACAGGAGAGTGTAGACCTCTGTTGTTCATGTAACAGGGGAGTGTAGACCTCTGTTGTTCATGTAACAGGGGAGTGTAGACCTCTGGTATTCATGTAACAGGGGAGTGTAGACCTCTGTTGTTCATGTAACAGGGGAGTGTAGACCTCTGTTGTTCATGTAACAGGGGAGTGTAGACCTCTGTTGTTCATGTAACAGGGGAGTGTAGACCTCTGTTGTTCATGTAACAGGGGAGTGTAACCTCTGTTGTTCACATAACAGGAGAGTGTAGACCTCTGGTATTCATGTAACAGGGGAGTGTAGACCTCTGTTGTTCACATAACAGGAGAGTGTAGACCTCTGTTGTTCATGTAACAGGGGAGTGTAACCTCTGTTGTTCACATAACAGGAGAGTGTAGACCTCTGTTGTTCATGTAACAGGGGAGTGTAGACCTCTGTTGTTCACATAACAGGAGAGTGTAGACCTCTGGTATTCATGTAACAGGGGAGTGTAGACCTCTGTTGTTCACATAACAGGAGAGTGTAGACCTCTGTTGTTCACATAACAGGAGAGTGTAGACCTCTGTTGTTCACATAACAGGAGAGTGTAGACCTCTGTTGTTCATGTAACAGGGGAGTGTAACCTCTGTTGTTCACATAACAGGAGAGTGTAGACCTCTGTTGTTCATGTAACAGGGGAGTGTAACCTCTGTTGTTCACATAACAGGAGAGTGTAGACCTCTGTTGTTCACATAACAGGAGAGTGTAGACCTCTGTTGTTCATGTAACAGGGGAGTGTAGACCTCTGTTGTTCATGTAACAGGGGAGTGTAGACCTCTGTTGTTCATGTAACAGGGGAGTGTAGACCTCTGTTGTTCATGTAACAGGGGAGTGTAGACCTCTGTTGTTCATGTAACAGGGGAGTGTAGACCTCTGTTGTTCATGTAACAGGGGAGTGTAGACCTCTGTTGTTCATGTAACAGGGGAGTGTAGACCTCTGTTGTTCATGTAACAGGGGAGTGTAGACCTCTGTTGTTCATGTAACAGGGGAGTGTAGACCTCTGTTGTTCACATAACAGGAGAGTGTAGACCTCTGTTGTTCACATAACAGGAGAGTGTAGACCTCTGTTGTTCATGTAACAGGGGAGTGTAGACCTCTGTTGTTCATGTAACAGGGGAGTGTAGACCTCTGTTGTTCATGTAACAGGGGAGTGTAGACCTCTGTTGTTCATGTAACAGGGGAGTGTAGACCTCTGTTGTTCATGTAACAGGGGAGTGTAGACCTCTGTTGTTCATGTAACAGGGGAGTGTAGACCTCTGTTGTTCATGTAACAGGGGAGTGTAGACCTCTGTTGTTCATGTAACAGGGGAGTGTAGACCTCTGTTGTTCACATAACAGGAGAGTGTAGACCTCTGTTGTTCATGTAACAGGGGAGTGTAGACCTCTGTTGTTCATGTAACAGGGAGTGTAGACCTCTGTTGTTCACATAACAGGAGAGTGTAGACCTCTGTTGTTCACATAACAGGAGAGTGTAGACCTCTGTTGTTCATGTAACAGGGGAGTGTAGACCTCTGTTGTTCACATAACAGGAGAGTGTAGACCTCTGTTGTTCACATAACAGGAGAGTGTAGACCTCTGTTGTTCACATAACAGGAGAGTGTAGACCTCTGTTGTTCACATAACAGGAGAGTGTAGACCTCTGTTGTTCACATAACAGGAGAGTGTAGACCTCTGTTGTTCACATAACAGGAGAGTGTAGACCTCTGTTGTTCACATAACAGGAGAGTGTAGACCTCTGGTATTCATGTAACAGGGGAGTGTAGACCTCTGTTGTTCATGTAACAGGGGAGTGTAACCTCTGTTGTTCACATAACAGGAGAGTGTAGACCTCTGTTGTTCATGTAACAGGGGAGTGTAGACCTCTGTTGTTCATGTAACAGGGAGTGTAGACCTCTGTTGTTCATGTAACAGGGGAGTGTAGACCTCTGTTGTTCATGTAACAGGGGAGTGTAGACCTCTGTTGTTCATGTAACAGGGGAGTGTAGACCTCTGTTGTTCATGTAACAGGGGAGTGTAGACCTCTGTTGTTCATGTAACAGGGGAGTGTAGACCTCTGTTGTTCATGTAACAGGGGAGTGTAGACCTCTGTTGTTCATGTAACAGGGGAGTGTAGACCTCTGTTGTTCACATAACAGGAGAGTGTAGACCTCTGTTGTTCACATAACAGGAGAGTGTAGACCTCTGTTGTTCATGTAACAGGGGAGTGCAGGAATTCTGTTGTTCATGTAACAGGGAGTGTAGACCTCTGGTATTCATGTAACAGGGGAGTGTAGACCTCTGTTGTTCATGTAACAGGGGAGTGTAAACTCTGTTATTCATGTAACAGGGGAGTGTAGACCTCTGGTATTCATGTAACAGGGGAGTGTAGACCTCTGTTGTTCATGTAACAGGGGAGTGTAGACCTCTGTTGTTCATGTAACAGGGGAGTGGTAAACTCTGTTATTCATGTAACAGGGGAGTGTAACCTCTGTTGTTCACATAACAGGAGAGTGTAGACCTCTGTTGTTCACATAACAGGGGAGTGTAGACCTCTGTTGTTCACATAACAGGAGAGTGTAGACCTCTGTTGTTCACATAACAGGAGAGTGTAGACCTCTGTTGTTCACAATAACAGGAGAGTGTAGACCTCCGTTGTTCATAAACAGAAGAGTGTAGAACTCTGTTGTTCATGTAACAGGGGAGTGCAGACTTCTGTTGTTCATGTAACATGGGAGTGTAGACCTCTGGTATTCATGTAACAGGGGAGTGTAGACCTCTGTTGTTCATGTAACAGGGGAGTGTAAACTCTGTTATTCATGTAACAGGGGAGTGTAGACCTCTGGTATTCATGTAACAGGGGAGTGTAGACCTCTGTTGTTCATGTAACAGGGGAGTGTAAACTCTGTTATTCATGTAACAGGGGAGTGTAGACCTCTGTTGTTCACATAACAGGAGAGTGTAGACCTCTGTTGTTCACATAACAGGGGAGTGTAGACCTCTGTTGTTCACATAACAGGAGAGTGTAGACCTCTGTTGTTCACATAACAGGAGAGTGTAGACCTCTGTTGTTCACATAACAGGAGAGTGTAGACCTCTGTTGTTCATGTAACAGGAGAGTGTAGACGTCTGTTGTTCATGTAACAGGGGAGTGCAGACCTCTGTTGTTCACATAACAGGGGAGTGTAGACCTCTGTTGTTCATGTAACAGGGGAGTGTAGACCTCTGTTGTTCACAGAACGGGACAATATACAGCTCTGCTATTTGGTGATAATATTGATATCAGGACCCAGAGTTTTCTCCAAGTACTTGGTGATAACATTGATATCGGGAGCCAAGGTTTCCAATCATCTAGTGATAACACTTATCAGTAGCCAGGACTTCCAAGTGCTTGATGATAGATATCATTGCTATACGGAATCAGGGTTTCGTATTCATCATATGATAATGATAACACACCATCGTCTCTCTCCCTGCCCAGGTCCAGCCATCGTTCACATCAACCTCATGATTCGAAATGTCCAGACCATCTCTGACGTCAAGATGGTGAGTTACACTCGATCTGTTCTTGTCCACTCGTAATGAGTTACCTGTCCTTGATGAGTTACCTGTCCTTCATGAGTTACCTGTCCTTCATAAGTTGTCTGTCCTTCATGAGTTATCTGTCCTTGATGAGTTACCTGTCCTTCATGAGTTACCTTTCACTCTTGGTGAGTTACCTTTCACTCTTGGTGAGTTACCTTTCACTCTTGGTGAGTTACCTGTCCTTGATGAGTTACCTTAAATTCTTGATGAGTTACCTTTCACTCTTAATGCGTTACCTGTCCCTGATGAGTTACCTTTCACTCTCGATGCATTACATGTCCTTGATGAGTTACCTTTCACTCTTGATGAGTTACCTGTCCTTGATGAGTTACCTTTCACTCTTGATGAATCACCTCTTCCATCAGATGAGTTACGTGACTCTTGATGAATTGCCTTTTTTCTTGAGTTACCTGTCCCTCCTAATGTGTATCCTATGCCTTATGATAAGTAACCTGTCCCTCTTGATGAGTTACCTGTCCCTCCTGAGGAATTATCTTTATCTTCTAATGATTCACCTGTCTCTTTTGAGTTCCCTATCCCCATAAATGAGTTACCTGCCCCTCTTCATGCCTTAAACTGTTCCTCTTGATGAGTAACTTGTCACTGTCGATGAGTTACCCGTCACTCTTGATGAGTTACTCGTTACTCATGATGAACTACTGTCTACTGGTCTACACACAGAAACTATAGGAAGCAACAGCCAGGCGCAAGTCAGGGAGCCCAAGGTTTTGGCAAGGGACACACGTGAAGACAGCTCACGAATGTAGTAACCAAAGTAATACCTGTAGAATAAGGAGAGAACAGCAACATCACTGTGGATAGAGAGAGAGAGAGAGAGAGAGAGAGAGAGAGAGAGAGAGAGAGAGAGAGAGAGAGAGAGAGAGAGAGAGAGATGGATGGAGAGAAAGGGGGGATGCCTGGAGCACTTGTAGGGCGAAAGACTTTCCATTCGACTCTAATTAAGGATAGAGGTGCAGGAGGTGCCACCCTACAGATATGAACAGTTCTCTTGTACTGTTGGGGTGTGGGGGGGGGGGGGGGGGTGATGTATGAGATATCTGGAAGGAGAAAAAGTCATGGCGGCGTCTATACAACAACACTCCCAGCTTTTTGTGGAAGCAGCAAGTGGTTTAATATTCATCATGTGGGGTTTCACACAGGATAGAGTTGGGGGATATGTTTATGGCCAGCAGGTTTATGCTTATCAGAGGGATGAATAATTATGGTGCTCTGAAAGTGAAGAGGGGGAAAAGAGTGACACTTAGGGAGAGAGAGAGAGAGAGAGAGAGAGAGAGAGAGAGAGAGAGAGAGAGAGAGAGAGAGAGAGAGAGAGAGAGAGAGAGAAATGAACATGGTTTCTGCTTCCTCATCCCGAGATATTGCACAGGTTCGAGTTATGTGAGGAGATGTGTCCAGTATGACAGAGGCAACGGATGATAAGAGTAAGGAAGGAAGGGTAATTGAGGTGAGGCATACAGAGGGGAATCTCCCTCAAGAGTGGACATAAAAACAGCAGTATCGAGACCAGCGATGCTGGTGATGAAGCTAAGTCTGGACGAAGGCAAAACTCTGCAGACATTTACAAAATGGTTGACGCAACGCTAGTACATAAAGGACGACCCTGAGATAATGCCTCAGCAGTAGAGGCCAGATAGCTTGACTCTATGAGTATTAAGTTCTTTTTTTAAGAGTGATAAAAGAACACATTCAAACCTCTTGATCGAGAACATAGCTCCTGACAATGGACGAGTAATGCAAGGGAAGAGAAAGAACACCATACCTCTCAATTTTGCTACAGCAATTGACGATCAAACCACCGAAAATATCAACAGAAAATGCAGCGTAACAGAACACTAGGAGTAAGATAGGAAGACGGATCAAAGAGGTCTTAAGCAACAGAAGGTTCAAAGTAGTTGCAGACGAAGCCATGTATCATGAAGATGATGATATCAAGGGTAGAGTGAGGTGACGTACCAACCCTTGGTAAGCTCACAGACCTGTCAGTGAGGGTGTCATGTCCCCAGACGTGGACACCTCCTGGGGTTAACTCGAGCCTAGTTACAAGCTGACGGCGCTGGCTAAGCTTGCCACAGCTGTGGTACTTTACACCAACAGTAGGTGGTACCCCTCTGTCTACCAACCAGAGGACCAACCCGAGGAAGCGTGAAAAGCAAGGTGAGCTTTGCGCCTGGAATCGAACCCTGGCCATTGAATTAGTAGTCAGTGATGCTAATCATAAGGCCACCGAGGCACCTTCTGTCAGTGAGGTATTCATAAGGAACAGTGTTAATCTTGATTCTCTTTAGAATACAGATATAGGGCATCGACAGGAGAAGTGAAGCGCTTTGCTTATACTTAGAGGATCAGAAGCTGAAGAAAATGACTTAAATACAATCAACGGATAAGCTTTCGTGAACCATAGGGAATTTAGCGAAGACAAGCTTGTGCAAAATAAGGTAACACCGCATTGAGAACACCGTATATAGACCAAAATAGAAAGCAAGAGAGAGAGAGAGTGAGGCTTATTTCAGAGATTTGGTGTCATCACGAATGAGCCAAATAGAATGTAAAGTACATATTGAAACAAGAGCTATATAGAACCAGGTATGATCTTGTGATCTCAAACATCAAGACAACTATTAATGATATGTTTTATGTATACATAAGAAGCATCTATGCATTCATGTGTCGTTACATATTAATATCTGACTAGGTGTGTATACATACTGATATATTTACGTATATGTGTTGAAAGACCCTATCACCCAAAACATATTTTGCATAACGTTAATATACAGATTGCCAGATTGTACCCCTAATGACAGAGCTAATTAGCCAGTAGTCATTATGACTTTTTCTGCTTGTTGATATTCAGTGGAATTAAATGAACAACGTTTGTAAGTTTTCTTTCATACAGAAAAAATTATATATATATATATATATATATATATATATATATATATATATATATATATATATATATATATATATATATATATATAATGTTGGAAAGGATCACAATTTTGCGCGTGATCAAGATATTCCTGTGAGTCCACGGGGAAAATGAAACACGAAAAGTTCCCAAGTGCACTTTCGTGTAATAATCACATCATCACATGTTTACCAAATGGCGTCCTAGCTTCGTCTCTTCGATGTATATCAACTGACTGTTATATTTCTCTCTTGTGTCTCCCATGATGATGTGATTATTACACGAGAGTGCACTTGGGAACTTTTCGTGTTTCATTTTCCCCGTGGACTCACAGGAATATATATATATATATATATATATATATATATATATATATATATATATATATATATATATATATATATATGTATATATATATATATATATATATATATATATATATATATATATATATATATATATATATATATATATATGTATATATATATATATATATATATATATATATATATATATATATATATATATATATATATATATATATATATATATATATAATGGAGATGTGTATGGGCAATCGACGCTAATAGATGTGTGTGTTTTCTTCCTGCAGGAGTACAGTATACAGATCACCTTCCGTGAACAATGGGTGGATCATCGGCTCACATTCAACAACATGCAAGGTACGTACGTGGCTGGCCGGACCGAGGTCTATCCCCAATGGCTATCCCAAGGACTGTTCCTAAGACTACTATCCCTATGGTCATCCCAAGGACTATCCTCATGGCTATTTCCAGGGACTGTCCCTAAGACTATCCCCATGGCCATCCCAAGGACTATCCCTAAAACTATCCCTGTGGCCATCTCAAGGACCATTCCAAAGACTATCCCTAAGGCTATCCCAAAGATTATCTCAAAGACTATCCCTGTAGCTATCCCAAGAACTATCCCTAAGACTATCCTCATGGCCATCCCAACCACTATCCCTAATACTATCCCAACGGACGTGCCACAGGCTATGAGTCAGCATCACACTAATTAGAAGAAAATGTATAGAGGTTTCAAATGTTGGTTCACTACTATGCCGGATAATTTACCTATTTTTAATTATGTGTCTTGAATTTACCTCATCTAAGTTGTCAAGGCAAAGATACAAAAGCCATAAAAGTATTTCATACATTTTCTAACCCAGAATCTCACTTCAAAGTTGGTGCTGTGATTTCACGTTTTCTTTCCTTACATCTTCTCTTCAAAGTACATACCTACTTACTACCCATTACCTGTCAACTCACCTAATACCCATTACACTATTTACTTCCACCTAAAGAATTGAAATTACAGAAGTTTCTTTCATCGCTTACCTTATTTTCCAGTACCCAAAATACAAGATATAAAGATACCCAGTACCCACATCACCAGCCAGTACCAACCTACCACATCACCATACATGTATATATTCAACATACACCACCCCAGTACCCACTACACCACTCAGTACGCACTACACAACCCAGTACCCACTAAACCATCCGGTAGCCACTACACCATCCAGCACCCCACCCGTATCCACCACACCTCCCAGTACCCACTACAGTATCCAGTACCTACCATTCCACAGAGTAACCTCTTCTTACCCTGCCACATCACCCAGTACCCACCAAACCACCCGGTAGCCACCATACCATCCAGTGCCCCACCCAGTATCCAGCACACCACCCAGTACGATGCCCACCAGTTCACGTCTCGTTGGCAGGTCGTATCCAGTACTTGACCCTGACGGAGACAGACATGGTGTGGATGCCTGATTTGTTCTTCAAGAATGAGAAGGAAGGACATTTCCACAAGATCATTCTACCCAACCTCTACATCCGTATCTACCCAAACGGTGGCGTTCTATACAGTATCAGGTGAGTCTACAAGATCATTCTACTCATCATCTACCTCCTTATCTACCCGAACGGTGGCGTTCTATACAGTATCAGGTGAGTCTACAAGATCATTCTACTCATCATCTACCTCCTTATCTACCCGAATGGTGGCGTTCTCTACAGTATCAGGTGAGTCTACAAGATCATCCAACCCAACATCTACCTCCTTATCTACCCGAATGGTGGCGCTATCTACAGCCACAGGTGAGTCTACAAGATCATTCTCCCTCACCTCTACATCCGTATCTACCCGAATGGTGGCGTTCTCTACAGTATCAGGGGAGTCTACAAGATCATTCTACTCATCATCTACCTCTTTATCTACCCGAACGGTGGCGTTCTTTACAGTATCAGGTGAGTCTACAAGATCATTCTTCTCATCATCTACTTCTTTATCTACCCGAATGGTGGCGTTCTGTACAGTATCAGGTGAGTCTACAAGATCATTCTACTCATCATCTACCTCCTTATCTACCCGAATGGTGGCGTTCTCTACAGTATCAGGTGAGTCTACAACATCATCCAACCCAACATCTACCTCCTTATCTACCTGAATGGTGGCGCTATCTACAGCCACAGGTGAGTCTACAAGATCATTCCCCCTCACCTCTACATCCGTATCTACCCGAAAGATGGTGCTCTATACAGCATCCAGTGAGTAAGATGAGTATATTCTCTGCATTATTAGTTGATATGATGAGTAAAATTTCCTGCATCTGGTGAATAGGTTTTAGACACGTGGGAGTTGACATGTCACCGAATGGAACCATGGGAGCTGAAGTGAACTGTCGGATGGGTGAAGTGGCGAAGGTCTTGAATGTGAAGAAGAATGAGTGGAAAAAGAAGTCCCTGTCTGTGAGGGCGAAGATGAGTATGTTTGCTGGTATAATAGTTCCAAAATTGTTGTGTGGATACGAAGCGTGAGCCCAAGATCAAAAGAAGTACGAAGATTATATTTTTGAGGACAATATGTGGGTGTGAGGAAGGTTGTACGAGAGAGCTGAAAAGATGTGCTGAAATGGTTTGGACATATGGAGAGGATGAGTGAGGAGAGGTTGACGAAGAGGGAACAGGTTGTACGAGAGAGCTGAAAAGATGTGCTGAAATGGTTTGGACATATGGAGAGGATGAGTGAGGAGAGGTTGACGAAGAGGGAACCGAGGAAAGGCGTACGCGAGATAGAGCGAATTGGAACGATGTGGTTTAAGGGGGACAACGAACTGTCATTGGACTGAAGCAGGGCATAAGAAGCATGGGAGAGAGAGAGAGAGAGAGAGAGAGAGAGAGAGAGAGAGAGAGAGAGAGAGAGAGAGAGAGAGAGAGAGAGAGAGAGAGAATATCCCAAATGGTGTTCTAAACATGCCATTCTCTCGTCTGAAACAGACATATTTCAAATACACTGAGTGACAGTGATGTGAATAATGATAACCTGAGACTTAACTTGACGAAGAACTCAGAGGGGGAAAAAAAAATAGAAAATGGGCAAGAAAACGGGAACAACAACACTACAGATGACTCGCTCGGGGTGATGCAGGGAGGGAGACAACACGTCTTGCTTTATTAGAATTTCCTTCACAAATTCCGGGAGCGGGAAAAACATGACACAGCTTTGGTGTCGCATGACATGAGCGGATTACCCGATGAAAAAAAGACATTAAAGAAATGGCTCTAGGAATGACAGGATGTATATTGGCCATGAAAGAAAAAAGATGTGGAATTCTGAGAGTCTTGTGTTGTACGAAGTGGGAAGTTGAACGTAACTTGGAAGTTCTAACTCCAGACTATGCTTACCTCTATGGTTTAGGGAACTTACCCATACATGTTATGAACTTACCCATACTTGTTATGAACTTGCCCATGCTGTAGGAACTTACCCAAGCTGTAGGAACTTATCCATATTTGTATGAACTTACCCATACTTGTTATGAACTTGCCCATGCTCTAGGAACTTACCCATGCTGTAGGAACTTACCCATATTTGTATGAACTTACCCATACTTGTATGAACTTACCCATACTTGTATGAATTCACCCATGCCTGTATGAACTTAAACATACTTGTATGAACTTACCCATACTTGTATGAACTTACCCATACATGTATGAACTTACCCATGCTGTACGACTCCATAGAAAATTCAGCTCTGCTTGAACATTATGTTGTTTCAGATTTAAAAGTGGTCTGCATCATGTTTACACAAAGTGTCTACTAGTAGTGCTGCTACTGAAACTACGACGATTAAAGCTAATAGTAAAACTACTACAACTACTACTACTACTTTTACTCGTACTATTAGATCGCATAAACAACTTTGGCTGTTGTACTGGGCATGACGTAACAGGAATTCGCAACTTGAGCCCGACGTCCGTCCTTGGAAGATAACAAGCTCTTGGAAGATCACAGCGATGGAAATTCTTCCCACAACTCCAAAGTCCATCTACAAGAACAACAACTCCTTTGTTTTGCAGGATGTTGTCCACAGCCACTCGGTAACCTAAGTAGTACCTTATGGTTTGCTCTGAGGTCAGTGACATAGTTGTGCACAGTGACCCCGGAGAGGACAGATCACTGCAGTACGGGGAGTTCATACAGGTGGAGGGGACAAGCTGTGTCCGTACTCCCGCCATGGGGAAAGGTGATATCAGAGAGGAAGGCGCTGCAGGTGGTCGTGACGGGGGAAAACAAAGGAGGGCAAACTGCACCAGACCACTGGAGTCTTCTGCTAGTGGTGCCGGAAGATGACTTGAGGAGAAATGTCTATACACTGTAATGTGTCTTTCAAGAAGGCGCGAATGATGTCAGTCGTAGATTTAAGGCAACGTATTCATCAAGTTTATTGTTTTATGTATCCACTGATCACAGCTGCTCTTACAGGCGAATGGTTCCATAAGTTTAAACAATCCCTTTGAGGAAAGAAAATGCACTTCTCCTTATTCGATGTAGAATGGTTGCCTGCCTGTTTGTGTCTATCACCACGAATGACAGTTGGACAAATCGAACCTTGAATCACAGTTTAGTTCGAGAATCATTAAGGCCTTGATGATAATTATGGTCATTATCTAATCACTGTATGTATCATGGCGTAGATGCAGAGGTGTTCATTATACTGTGACGAAGACGTAGAATGTGATGTGACAGAAACGTAGAGAAAGAAGGACAGGAAGCGAAAAAGATGGAAAGATGAAGTGGAAGAAACTCTTGAGCAGAAGCAAGGGATAAATGAGATCGAGTATAAGTCATGAGGAAGCACCAGCTTAGACACAAAGAATATGATAAAAGCGTCTCATCTACTCCTTCCTTTGACAGGATCTCTCTGACGCTGTCCTGCCCGATGGATCTGAAGCTCTTCCCGCTGGACCGACAACAGTGTCAGCTCCTCATGGCCTCGTGTAAGTATAGACCTTTCCTTTAAGCAAATATATGCTATTGCTAAGCACTATCTATCTTGTCCAGGTACTCTTTAATTTCCATATATCACGAATATTGGTAAATTGGTAACTTGCTTATTAAGAAGGATATCTCTTCAGTACACAGGTACTTATTCTCCGTTTTCTTCGGACATCACTTTCTCTCCAAGATATTCATGTGTCTTCCAAGTCGAGGAATTTTTTCTCTAGGTTGATGGGATGGTCAGTGCCGAGGGGCTTTCCACCCAAAACGTTCCTTTTGTGTGATGAAGCGGCCTTGGAGAGGTGAAAGGGGGGTGGGTCAAGTGTAATGAGTTACCACAGTGTTGCAGAGTTGGAGATGTAGGGCTGGACTGTACCGTGAGTTGTAAGTGTTGTCGTATGGGGGAAATCACACCCGTCTGTAGCTTGCCATGGAGACTTGAGATATGTCAAAGGTAGTCTGAGCAGCAAAGACCCAGTCCCTGGTGGGGCTAATTAGGCCTGTCAGTAAGGGCCATGAACATGGACACCCCCTGTTAGGTTCATTATGCATGTCGGTGAAGGCCATGTCCCTAGACATGGACACGGCCTGGTTGGATGAACGGCTGGGTTAGCTGCGCGCTCTCTGTCCACGCCGAGGATCGAACACGAGCCAGTGGATAAAAAAGATAACTACGTTAACCACAACACCACCCGGGGGCGCCTCCACTCTCAACAGTGACCATCCAGTTCATCCCGAGGAAGTTCCACCTTCCCCTCAACACAGCAGGGGCCTCGCTCCAGAGCAAGGTGTAGCTGTAGTAAGATACTCGTCTCGACCACTGTCTTGGGAAGCCTCATAACTTTTGGTATGTCATGCCATCCACTACTCCCTGTTCCTCACCACAGTTGTGTTATTACATCTGTACTCCTGAGCAAACCTAACCTAGAATATATGTCATCTGACCTCACCTTGTTGGCTGTAAGGTTAACATGGGTCTCTCGTCTCTTGCGAGGTTAACGAGGGTCTCTCGCCTCCTGTGAGGTTAACGTGGGTCTCTCGTCTCTTGTGAGGTTAACGTGGGTCTCTCGTCTCCTGTGAGGTTAACGTGGGGTCTCTCGTCTCCTGTGAGGTTAACGTGGGTCTCTCGTCTCCTGTGAGGTTAATGTGAGTCTCCCGTCTCCGGTGAGGTTAACGTGTGTCTCTCGTCTCCTGTGAGGTTAACGTGTGTCTCTCGTCTCCTGCGAGGTTAACGAGGGTCTCTCGTTTCCTGTGAGGTTAACGTGGATCTCTCGTCTCCTGTTAGGTTAACGTGGGTCTCTCGTCTCCTGTGAGGTTACCGTGGGTCTCTCGTCTCCTGTGAGGTGAACGTGTGTCTCTCGTCTCCTGTGAGGTTAACGAGGGTCTCTCGTCTCCTGTGAGGTTAACGTGGGGTCACTCGTCTCCTGTGAGGTTAACGAGGATCTCTCGTCTCCTGTGAGGTTACCGTGGGTCTCTCGTCTCCTATGAGGTGAACGTGTGTCTCTCGTCTCCTGCGAGGTTAACGAGAGTCTCTCATCTCCTGTGAGGTTAACGTGTGTTTCTCGTCTCCTGCGAGGTTAACGAGGGTCTCTCGTCTCCTGTGAGGTTAACGAGGGTCTCTCGTCTCCTGTGAGGTTAACGAGGATCTCTCGTCTCCTGTGAGGTTAACGAGGATCTCTCGTCTCTTGTGAGGTTAACGTGTGTCTCTCGTCTCCTGCGAGGTTAACGAGGGTCTCTCGTCTCCTGTGAGGTTATCAAGGGTCTCTCGTCTCCTGTGAGGTCAACGAGGGTCTCTCGTCTCCTGTGAGGTTAACGTGGGGTCTCTCGTCTCCTGTGAGGTTAACGAGGATCTCTCGTTTCCTGTGAGGTTAACGTGTGTTTCTCGTCTCCTGTGAGGTTGACGAGGATCTCTCGTTTCCTGTGAGGTTAACGTGTGTTTCTCGTCTCCTGTGAGGTTAACGAGGATCTCTCGTTTCCTGTGAGGTTAACGTGTGTTTCTCGTCTCCTGTGAGGTTAACGAGGATCTCTCGTTTCCTGTGAGGTTAACGTGTGTCTCTCGTCTCCTGTGAGGTTAACGCGTGTCTCTCGTCTCCCTGGGCAGACGGGTGGACGACGGAGGACCTGGTCTTCCTGTGGAAGGACGTCGACCCGGTGCAGGTGACCAAGAACCTCCACCTGCCTCGCTTCACCCTCGAGAAGTTCATCACTGACTACTGCAACAGCAAGACCAACACAGGTCAGGTTACTCCTCTTCACTACTCCTCACTCGTTGTCTGTAATGATGTTCGTTCCTTCTCCTCTTCGCTACTCCTCACTCGTTGTCTGTGTTATAATCTCAAGAGTTTCCCCTTCCTCTTCAAGAATCAGAGTCACTTTTATGTGTGTTGCAGCACACTGACACACACACACACACACACACACACACACACACACACACACACACACACACACACACACTTGAAAAACGAGTTCCAGTTCATCCAGTGTTTAGAAGATAGATTTTTCATAAGGCTAAACGTTATTCTATAAAACTAGTTTTAATGGCTTGCAGTTTGGTCACATCATTACAGTATGAGAATGAGAGACTATTCTCTCCTTAATTAATCTGCTAATTACAACTGCCTTCAGTGTTTATATCTGGTTATCAGGCTGGGGTCATTAAGACAAATAATTTCTGACTATTATGAGTATTTTATCTCCATCTTTCCTCCCACTTTCCTATGAATAATTTTCAGACCTGATGATTTCCTTCCATTCTTCCCATATCTTACCAAAACTAATTCTGTGTAATTAATGACACCCTTATCCTTCGCGTTCCTCCACAAGGCACAATCCTCCTCATCCTTGTGTGCTCCAAGAAATTCCTTCGCTTTTGTTGCAACAGGGAATCACAAATGGACGCACTGAAGATCGTGTCTAAGGGAATCAGAAACGGACGCACTGAAGATCGTGTCTAATCAGATTTGCGTCAGCGATGATTACTGAGGAAATGACGTTGTTTAGCTAGATCAAGAAAACTCATAATGCTGATGAGTTAAAGCTTGGCACTTACGAACTTTAAAGTTATGACTACACCAGACATACACTGTAGTAAAGCTATGACTACACCAGACATACACTGTAGTAAAGCTATGACTACACCAGACATATACTGTAGTAAAGCTATGACTACACCAGACATACACTGTAGTAAAGCTATGACTACACCAGACATACGCTGTAGTAAAGCTATGACTACACCAGACATACACTGTAGTAAAGCTATGACTACACCAGACATACACTGTAGTAAAGCTATGACTACACCAGACATACACTGCAGTAAAGCTATGACTACACCAGACATACGCTGTAGTAAAGCTATGACTACACCAGACATACACTGTAGTAAAGCTATGACTACACCAGACATACACTGTAGTAAAGCTATGACTACACCAGACATATACTGTGGTAAAGCTATGACTACACCAGACATATACTGTAAAGCTATGACTACACCAGACTTACACTGTAGTAAAGCTATGATTACACCAGACATACACTGTAGTAAAGCTATGACTACACCAGACATATACTGTAGTAAAGCTATGACTACACCAGACATACACTGTAGTAAAGCTATGACTACACCAGACATACACTGTAGTAAAGCTATGACTACACCAGACATACACTGTAGTAAAGCTATGACTACACCAGACATACACTGTAGTAAAGCTATGACTACACCAGACATACACTTTAGTAAAGCTATGACTACACCAGACATACACTGTAGTAAAGCTATGACTACACCAGACATATACTGTAGTAAAGCTATGACTACACCAGACATACACTGTAGTAAAGCTATGACTACACCAGACATACACTGTAGTAAAGCTATGACTACACCAGACATACACTGTAGTAAAGCTATGACTACACCAGACATATACTGTGGTAAAGCTATGACTACACCAGACATATACTGTAGTAAAGCTATGACTACACCAGACATACACTGTAGTAAAGCTATGACTACACCAGACATACACTCTAGTAAAACTATGACTACACCAGACATACACTCTATTAAAGCTATGACTACACCAGACATACACTGTAGTAAAGCTATGACTACACCAGACATACACTGTAGTAAAGCTAGAACTACTCCAGACATACACTCTATTAAAGCTATGACTACACCAGACATACACTCTATTAAAGCTATGACTACACCAGACATACACTGTATCAAAGCTATAACTACACCAGACATACACTCTAGTAAAACTATAACTACACCAGATATACACTGTAGTAAAGCTATGACTACACCAGACATACACTGTAGTAAAACTATGACTACACCAGACATACACTCTATTAAAGCTATGACTACACCAGATATACACTGTAGTAAAGCTACGACCAAACCAGACATACGGCGCAGTAAAGCTAAAAAAAAAAAAAATGTGTTGGAGAAATCGATATATCTCATCTATAGATCGACTACATATCGAGGCAGACGTAGACAACCATCCTGACAGTGTGGGCTGGGGTGGTAGAATGTCTCTTCCATTTCACTCCAGTACACACGACCCAAGCCCAACTGGCGACCACCATTCCCAAACCAAGTGTATGGTCCCCTCCCACCACCTTGCGACACCTAGCATGGGAAAGCCGTGTTTAATCACCGCCAGCGGTGTGTGTCCTGGTGGAGTTATCATGGCAATAATGGCGAGAACATGGCCCGATACAGCTGTGTGGTGTAACATAGGAGGCCCCCAAGATCAAGAGGTGTTCACGTGACTCGTCGGTGGTGTTGCGGTGGAGGGAGGGAGGCATGGGTGAGTTGAGGAAGTCTGGTGAGGGAGGGAGAGGGTGAATAACACGTAGGGGAGAGGAGGAGGACGAGGACAAGTGATCAATCAATATAGAGAAAGTGAGAACACAGAAATGGGGATGATAGATGCAAGATGAAACATTGTGAATATGATGATAGGCATGGGAGAAAGTGAGGTATGAAAATTATAGGAGAGGAAGGGGGAAGAAGGAGTAAAGAGGAGGAGACGGAAAGAAGGAGGAGGAACAGGAGGAGGTAGAGTGTGATGGTTGTAAACAAGGCATATGAAGTAGTGCAGCAATTTAGGGGAAACTTAGGAACATGAATTTGAAGAGGTCAGTTCAGGAAGCGGATCATAACGAATTGAAAAGAAATGATTTCGAAAAGTGGTTGACGGGATGTCAGTGATTGTGGTGAAGCAAAACATAATGGGCCGCCTGGGATCAAGCCTGCACTGGTTCGCATCCTGGTCGGGGCTGTCGTTACACAGTCTACCCAACTGTTCCTCCTTCCCTGTCGGGGTCGGTTGATGGGACTGGTACCTGGCTTAGGCTAGGAAGTATACACAGAGCGATGATGAGTTGGCCTTGGTTAGGGCGTTCAGCTGCCCGTGCCGTCTCAGCTAACACAGAAAAAAAAGCTGTGTCAGGAGAGTTTAACTGTGACAAGAATAAGATTGAAGAATGTCATAGAATTGAGAATTATAAGGGTAAAAACGGGTAGGATTATAGTTCATTTGATATTGATGATGAAGGGCGGACTTATATAGTGATGAAGGGCGGCCTTATATAGTGATGAAGGCCGGCCTTAGACAGATGTTAAAAGAAGATCAGGTAAGGAGGGAGACGGATGGTTTACACTATGGTGGAGGCTGGATGATGAATCTCAGGCCACGGGTGTTAAAGAGGTGGATGGAGAAGAGCTCGTTCTTGGGGCAGTGTTGGTAGAGATGTGGTGAGGTTCCGCGTCTTTTGATCGCGGTGAAATGGGGATCCAGAGAAGCGTTCAGCACTCCTCAATCTGTGGCGCCATTCCGATTTGGGATTTCGATTAGAAAAGAATCGTGTCAGATGTTGCCAAAGGTTATGTAGAGGATGAAAGAATGTCTCTCTTTGGACTGAATACCAGCAGTCTACGTGTGTATAGGGGGGGGGGGGGGGAGAGAATATTAAAGATGGCAACCTGGGCCAGGGAGGGGAACGTGTCAGCTATCGAATTACTGGCTAACTGCGCCCCCGTCACTAACTTCCCCAATACCCAGACGTAGTGTCTCCCCGGCTGGTGGCTACGTGGCCGCCCTCCCCACTCCCCTCACTGTGTCGGTGGGTCCAGGCTGTCAGCCCTCCATCATCTGACGCAGTCATCCAGCCTCTGATGATATTGTGTAGAGGATGTTTTTATGAGAAACACATTAACGGAGGCAGACTGGAGGGTGATGGTGGTGGTGGGGGGCTGTGATAGTGAGGAGGAAGGACTTGGGAAGACTGGGACACAGCGCCAAACGAGAACGCTGGATCGTCTGTTGACAGCAAAAGAGGAGCTAGACAAAGAGGTTCAAAGTTCGAGAGAATAGGCGAATAATAGAAGACACAGAGTAAGGATTGGTAGGTAGTGAGAGAAAATGACTAATGAAAACGTGGCTTTCAATAATGTATAAGTAAATATGGATTTATAGAAGAAAGTGAGAATGAGGTGTCGTAGGAGAATGATAAAACATTTTTGGAGTGAATTACCAACATCACCTATCTGTGACGAGACTTTCCACAGGGAAAAGTTTGCGCGTAGCGCTCACCGTATTGAGAGAGAAATGAGACAGACAGACTACTTAGGCGCAAAAAATAACAACGCAACATCAACATGGAACACCCAAGTTGAGGTAGTTAAAGCGACCAATGTCTTCCAGGTGAAGCTAGATACAGCAAGACCAGTACAGTAACAAGGCAGTTCCACTTGTCTACCACGATCCATCGAGCGCTTTTCATTCCTTTTATTTCTCACTCAATTTATGGATCCTGCTCTGTCCTGCACGTCCCTGACAGCTTGCACTAACAACTCTTTTCTTCTCTCCACCTGACGGTTCTGTCTCTGCTTGATAGCTCTCGTCCTCCTGTACCTACAGCTCTGAGTTCCTCTCCCTCTCTCTCTCTCTCTCTCCTTTATGGTTGACACCTTCCCTCCCGCCTGACTGCTTCGTCCCCGTCCTTCTCAAACCTTCCCACTCCGTCAGATACGTTTGTCGGTTTCCCCCCAAGTGTTACATACTTCTCTATGGAATTCTTCTGTTGTATCTTCTTCACATGATAGCTTTCACCCCAATTCTTTCTCCTTACCTTCCTCTCTTGACAGGTTTAACAGCCAAGGTGTCCCTACAATCCTCACTTGACGAGTGTTATCTCCTCGTTCCCCCGTATCCCTCTCACTTGACAAGGGTTAACTCCTGTGTTTTGCTTTCTCCATCTCATTCGACGGCTTCAACCCGGATGTCACAGCTCTTTTCTCCAAACATTTCCGTCTCTCATCTCGCACTTCCTCACATGATAACTATGTTGCCTGCCCTCACTCACACGTTTGACAGCTATAATCCTCACCTTGCACACAAACCATTTTAACCTCCTGTTCATTTTGTTTATCTCTACTTGATAATTACATTTCTTTTGCATGTGAAGTCGTTTTTGCCGCCCGTCATATGACAGATGTTCACTTCCCACCACATTCCTTTGGCGTGACCACTATCCCCACCATTCTCCCATCCAGCCCAGCACTTGAGGGCTTCACCCTCTTGCTCTATCCACTTGGAAGCTGTAACCTTCCCACCCGCACCACTTTATGGTTCCTTCCCTTCAACATGTGCTTCACTGCTTCCTCTCTTTTCCTCAGGCACGAGACGATTCTTTTTCTCTTCCTACAACCATTCCCATGACAGCTCCTCTCTCTCTCTCCCCCCCCCCCCCCCCTCCTACCTGAAGTGTGTGGAGTTACCGCCCTTACCTACCCTGAAGTGTGTGGAGTTACCGCCCTTACCTACCCTGAAGTGTGTGGAGTTACCGCCCTTACCTACCCTGAAGTGTGTGGAGTTACCGCCCTTACCTACCCTGAGGTGTGTGGAGTTACCGCCCTTACCTACCCTGAAGTGTGTGGGGTTAGTGCCCTTACCTACCCTGAGGTAAGTGGGAGTATTGCCCTTACCTATTCTGAAGTGTGAGGTGGGTGTTCTGCCCTTACCTACCCTGAGGTAAGTGGGAGTATTGCCCTTACCTATTCTGAAGTGTGAGTTGGGTGTTCTGCCCTTACCTACCCTGAAGTGTGTGGAGTTACCGCCCTTACCTACCCTGAAGTGTGTGGAGTTACCGCCCTTACCTACCCTGAGGTATGTGGGAGTATTGCCCTTACCTATTCTGAAGTGTGAGTTGGGTGTTCTGCCCTTACCTACCTGAAGTGTGTGGAGTTACCGCCCTTACCTACCCTGAAGTGTGTGGAGTTACCGCCCTTACCTACCCTGAAGTGTGTGGAGTTACCGCCCTTACCTACCCTGAAGTGTGTGGAGTTACCGCCCTTACCTACCCTGAAGTGTGTGGAGTTACCGCCCTTACCTACCCTGAAGTGTGTGGAGTTACCGCCCTTACCTACCCTGAGGTGTGTGGGGTTAGTGCCCTTACCTACCCTGAGGTATGTGGGAGTATTGCCCTTACCTATTCTGAAGTGTGAGTTGGGTGTTCTGCCCTTACCTACCCTGAAGTGTGTGGAGTTACCGCCCTTACCTACCCTGAAGTGTGTGGAGTTACCGCCCTTACCTACCCTGAAGTGTGTGGAGTTACCGCCCTTACCTACCCTGAGGTAAGTGGGAGTATTGCCCTTACCTATTCTGAAGTGTGAGTTGGGTGTTCTGCCCTTACCTACCCTGAAGTGTGTGGAGTTACCGCCCTTACCTACCCTGAAGTGTGTGGGGTTAGTGCCCTTACCTACCCTGAAGTGTGTGGAGTTACCGCCCTTACCTACCCTGAGGTGTGTGGAGTTACGCCCTTACCTACCCTGAGGTGTGTGGGGTTAGTGCCCTTACCTACCCTGAAGTGTGTGGGGTTAGTGCCCTTACCTACCCTGAGGTGTGTGGAGTTACCGCCCTTACCTACCCTGAAGTGTGTGGAGTTACCGCCCTTACCTACCCTGAGGTATGTGGGAGTATTGCCCTTACCTATTCTGAAGTGTGAGTTGGGTGTTCTGCCCTTACCTACCCTGAAGTGTGTGGGGTTAGTGCCCTTACCTACCCTGAGGTAAGTGGGAGTATTGCCCTTACCTATTCTGAAGTGTGAGTTGGGTGTTCTGCCCTTACCTACCCTGAGGTAAGTGGGAGTATTGCCCTTACCTATTCTGAAGTGTGAGGTGGGTGTTCTGCCCTTACCTACCCTGAGGTGTGTGGGGTTAGTGCCCTTACCTACCTGAGGTATGTGGGAGTATTGCCCTTACCTATTCTGAAGTGTGAGGTGGGTGTTCTGCCCTTACCTACCCTGAAGTGTGTGGAGTTACCGCCCTTACCTACCCTGAGGTGTGTGGGGTTAGTGCCCTTACCTACCTGAGGTATGTGGGAGTATTGCCCTTACCTATTCTGAAGTGTGAGTTGGGTGTTCTGCCCTTACCTACCCTGAGGTGTGTGGGGTTAGTGCCCTTACCTACCTGAAGTGTGTGGAGTTACCGCCCTTACCTACCTGAGGTATGTGGGAGTATTGCCCTTACCTATTCTGAAGTGTGAGTTGGGTGTTCTGCCCTTACCTACCCTGAGGTATGTGGGGTTAGTGCCCTTACCTACCCTGAAGTGTGTGGGGTTAGTGCCCTTACCTACCCTGAAGTGTGTGGGGTTACCGCCCTTACCTACCCTGAAGTGTGTGGGGTTAGTGCCCTTACCTACCCTGAAGTGTGTGGGGTTAGTGCCCTTACCTACCTGAAGTGTGTGGAGTTACCGCCCTTACCTACCTGAAGTGTGTGGGGTTAGTGCCCTTACCTACCCTGAAGTGTGTGGAGTTACTGCCCTTACCTACCCTGAGGTGTGTGGGGTTAGTGCCCTTACCTACCCTGAGGTGTGTGGAGTTACCGCCCTTACCTACCCTGAGGTATGTGGGAGTATTGCCCTTACCTATTCTGAAGTGTGAGGTGGGTGTTCTGCCCTTACCTACCCTGAGGTGTGTGGGGTTAGTGCCCTTACCTACCCTGAAGTGTGTGGAGTTACCGCCCTTACCTACCCTGAGGTAAGTGGGAGTATTGCCCTTACCTATTCTGAAGTGTGAGGTGGGTGTTCTGCCCTTACCTACCCTGAGGTGTGTGGGGTTAGTGCCCTTACCTACCCTGAGGTGTGTGGAGTTACCGCCCTTACCTACCCTGAGGTGTGTGGGGTTAGTGCCCTTACCTACCCTGAAGTGTGTGGGATTTCTACCCTTGATAACCTTGAAGTATGTGGTGGTAGAGTCCTGACCTTCCCTGAAGTTGATGATGCTTAACATCAACATGCAGGAGCTCTTGTGCGTCACATGTAGATTTCTCTTTTCCGACACACACAAACACACACACACACACACACACACACACACACACACAGACACACACACACACATACAAGGATGGCTCCCGCCGCCTTCCTTTCTACCACTACCTGTGGCACATGGAGGACTCCATGACCACCCTAGGTAAGGTCAGTGAATGACCCTTCGCCTGGGTGAGCTCAGGATGACTCCTGACCTCTCTCCGGCGTGTGTGACCGTAGGACGAACCCTGAACTCCCTTGGATGTGTGACCTTAGATTGAACCCTGACCTCCCTTGAGCGTGTGTGACCTTACGTTGAACCCTGACCTCCCATGCGTGTGCGACCCATGGGTAACTCCATCTTGTGTTTACACTTTGACTTCTCACGCCATCCACGCGTAACCTCTAATAACCCCTCACTCATCTCCCTGACCCGTTACTCATTGGCTGGGACCCTTAACTCATTGCCTTGACCCATGCGTTTCCTCACTCACCCCCCCCCCCCAGACCTAGTGAGCCCTTACCCATTTTACTGACCTCAGTGACACCCCCCAACTCATCTTCCCGACCTGTGTGACCCCACCTTATTTCCTTGACCCCAGTGAATTCTTACTTTTTCCCTGACCTGTGACACCCATTCATATCCTTGACCTGTGTCATCCCCAGCCGTCTTACTGACCTGTGTGACCTCCAACTCGTTTCTCTGACCTGTAAGACCTTTTCTCCCACTCTTCTCCTTGATCTGTTTGACCCCTTGCGAAAATCAACATATCTCTTATCTATTGTGGCCTTTGCATGACCCCTCATTAACCCAACATAGGTAACATCTAGATGACCCCACATCTTTCCAAAAGTTTAATGATTTTAGGGTGACCCCCATGTGAGTGAAGTGTGACCCGAGGATGACCTCTTTTGTGACCTGTCATGTACCACGGTGATGATGATCTTCAGGCAGCTCTTATGTGTTCTCAACATGCTTGACCTCTCGTTTGTGTGAACTTGACTGTGACTTTTCTGTGACCTCTTTCCCGTGTGACCTCTCCTGTACATGACGTGTGCGTTATCATCCTTTTTTTGGGGGTGACGCCTGAGGAGCCTGTGTGACGTATAACCTTCATAAGCCATCATCTCCATAAGCTACTAGTGACCCCTTCGTCCCTCAGAAATGTGTAGCTGCTCATGATTACACTTCGTGTGACCCACGGCTTAAGATGAGTTAATCCAAGGTGATCCTTCATTTTCCGAGGCACACACACACACACACACACACACACACACACACACCACACACACACATATATATATATATATATATATATATATATATATATATATATATATATATATGTATATATATATATATATATATATATATATATATCTTTCATACTATTCGCCATTTCCCGCGTCAGCGAGGTAGCGTTAAGAACAGAGGACTGGGCCTTTGAGGGAATATCCTCACCTGGCCCCCTTCTCTGTTCCTTCTTTTGGAAAATTATAAAAAAAAACCAGAGGGGAGGATTTCCAGCCAGCCGCTCCCTCCCCTTTTAGTCGCCTTCTACGACACGCAGGGAATACGTGTGTTTGTATGTGTGTTTGTACGTACGATAGATAGATAGATGGTTTAATCGATAGAGAGATGGTGTGATAGACTGATAGATTTAACCTGGAGGCATGGACATAGTGATCTATGCAACAATCATCATTGGAAAGAGAAAATAATAACACTGAGTACTTTCGTTTGTTACATCCATTTCCCGCGTTAGCGAGGTAGCGTTAAGAACAGAGAACTGGGCCTTATAGGGAATATCCTCACCTGGCCCCCTTCTCTGTTCCTTCTTTTGGAAAATTATAAAAAAAAAACCAGAGTGGAGGATTTCCAGCCACCCGCTCCCTCCCCTTTTAGTCGCCTTCTACGACACGCAGGGAATACGTGGGAAGTATTCTTTCTCCCCTATCCCCAGGGATGAAATATATATATGTATATATATATATATATATATATATATATATATATATATATATATATATATATATATATATATATATTATTATTTATTTATTATACTTTGTCGCTGTCTCCCGCGTTTGCGAGGTAGCGCAAGGAAACAGACGAAAGAAATGGCCCAACCCACCCCCATACACATGTATATGCATACGTCCACACACGCAAATATACACACCTACACAGCTTTCTATGGTTTACCCCAGACGCTTCACATGCCTTGATTCAATCCACTGACAGCACGTCAACCACGGTATACCACATCGCTCCAATTTACTCTATTCCTTGCCCTCCTTTCACCCTCTTGCATGTTCAGGCCCCGATCACACAAAATCTTTTTCACTCCATCTTTCCACCTCCAATTTGGTCTCCCTCTTCTCCTCGTTCCCTCCACCTCCGACACATATATCCTCTTGGTCAATCTTTCCTCACTCATTCTCTCCATGTGCCCAAACCACTTCAAAACACCCTCTTCTGCTCTCTCAACCACGCTCTTTTTATTTCCACACATCTCTCTCACCCTTACGTTACTCACTCGATCAAACCACCTCACACCACACATTGTCCTCAAACATCTCATTTCCAGCACATCCATCCTCCTGCGCACAACTCTATCCATAGCCCACGCCTCGCAACCATACAACATTGTTGGAACTACTATTCCTTCAAACATACCCATTTTTGCTTTCCGAGATAATGTTCTCGACTTCCACACATTCTTCAAGGCCCCCAGAATTTTCGCCCCCTCCCCCACCCTATGATCCACTTCCGCTTCCATGGTTCCATCCGCTGCCAGATCCACTCCCAGATATCTAAAACACTTCACTTCCTCCAGTTTTTCTCCATTCAAACTCACCTGCCAATTGACTTGACCCTCAACCCTACTATACCTAATAACCTTGCGCTTTTTCACATTTACTCTTAACTTTCTTCTTCCACACACTTTACCAAACTCAGTCACCAGCTTCTGCAGTTTCTCACATGAATCAGCCACCAGCGCTGTATCATCAGCGAACAACAACTGACTCACTTCCCAAGCTCTCTCATCCCCGACAGACTTCATACTTGCCCCTCTTTCCAAAACTCTTGCATTTACCTCCCTAACAACCCCATCCATAAACAAATTAAACAACCATGGTGACATCACACACCCCTGCCGCAAACCTACATTCACTGAGAACCAATCACTTTCCTCTCTTCCTACACGTACACATGCCTTACATCCTCGATAAAAACTTTTCACTGCTTCTAACAACTTTCCTCCCACACCATATATTCTTAATACCTTCCACAGAGCATCTCTATCAACTCTATCATATGCCTTCTCCAGATCCATAAATGCTACATACAAATCCATTTGCTTTTCTAAGTATTTCTCACATACATTCTTCAAAGCAAACACCTGATCCACACATCCTCTACCACTTCTGAAACCACACTGCTCTTCCCCAATCTGATGCTCTGTACATGCCTTCACCCTCTCAATCAATACCCTCCCATATAATTTACCAGGAATACTCAACAAACTTATACCTCTGTAATATATATATATATATATATATATATATATATATATATATATATATATATATATATATATATATATTTCATACTATTTGCCATTTCCCGCATTAGCGAGGTAGCGCAAGGAAACAGACGAAAGAATGGCCCAACCCACCCACATACACATGTATATACATACACGTCCACACACGCACATATACATACCTATACATCTCAACGTATACATATATATACATACACACACAGACATATACATATATACACATGTACATAATACATATTGTCTGCCCTTATTCATTCCTGTCACCACCCCGCCACACATGAAATGAAAACCCCCTCCCCCCGCATGTGCGCGAGGTAGCGCTAGGAAAAGACAACAAAGGCCACATTCGTTCACACTCAGTCTCTAGCTGTCATGTATAATGCACCGAAACCACATATATGGTGACAGATTCGAGTGAGAAACTGCAGAAGTTGGTGACTGGATTTGGAAAAGTGTGTGAAACGAAGAAGCTTGATCGTAAATGTGAATAAATGCAAGGTTATTAGGATTAGCAAGTTAGAGGGACAGGCTAGACGGGGGTGCCATGTTTGGAAAGGTCGTTAGCTGGGAGGGTGAAAAAGGGTATATTTGAGGGTATATAAGTCCCAGCAGTGTTATATGGATGCAAGGCACGGGCTACATGAACGAGGATGTGCAGAGGAGGGTGGGTGTTGGAAATGAAATGGTTGAGGACAAATTGTATGTAGTGTAAAATGATTTGATCGAGTAAAGGATAAAAGGGTGAGGGAGATGTGTGGTAATAGGAAGAGTGTGGTTGAGAGAGCAGAAGAGGGTGTGCTGAAATGGACTGGACATATGGAAAGAATGAGTGAGGATAGGTTGAGAAAGAGGATATATATTTTAAAGTGCAGGGAACAAGGAGAGTGAGGAGACCAAATTGGAGATGTAAAAATGAAGTGCAAAAGATTTTGAGCGATCGGGGTCTGAACATGCAGGAGGGTGAGAGGCATGCACAGGAAAGAATAAATTGAAACGATGTGGTATACTGGGGTGACGGTATGTCAATAGACTGAACAAGGGCGTATGAAGTGGCCGGGGTAAACCCTGGATAGTTATGTAGGGCTTGCTCTGGATAGGGTGCGTGATTCCGGTGCATGGCATATGAACATTTAGAAAGTAGATTTGAACGAATGTGGCCTTTCTTCGTCTTTCCCTTGCGCTACTTCGTTAAAGCGGGAAACAACGACCATGATTATATATATATATATATATATATATATATATATATATATATATATATATATATATATATATATATATATATATTTCTTTTTTTTCCAAAAGAAGGAACAGAGAAGGGGGCCAGGTGAGGATATTCCCTCAATGGCCCAGTCCTCTGTTCTTAACGCTACCTCGCTAACGCGGGAAATGGCGAATAGTTTGAAAAAAAATATATATATATATATATATATATATATATATATATATATATATATATATATATATATATATATATATATATATAAAATAAGAGTGTGCATATCTCGGAAGTATTCGAATTTTAATTCCGAAATATTCGATTGTTGGTTATCTCCGGACAATGAGTTCCTTAATGACCCTGTCAGTCAACAGTCCCACAGCCCAAATAACCAATCAACCTCCTTTCCAGCATGATCTCTCAACAGTCCACAGCGTTTTCATAATTTGCGATTCATCAGACGTACTGTCTTATGTCTCGAGGTTACTATATGGACTCCAGTGAACGTGGAACACCTGCCTGACTCTGGTGATAACCTGTGAGCATGAGACATCTGCCTGTTTCCAATGATAGCTTGTACTAAGCTGTCGCTGACCTCGTCATCTTTCTTCAGTCGTTGTCTCTGGTGAATTCCCCTGAGAAGCTGACTGATCACAGACTCTCCCTGAGGGAGTGTTCTTCTCCAACCTCTAATGCTGTTGTCTCCTCCCTCTCGCCACCCTCTGCCACACTTCACCACCACCTGATCCTCTAATATCAGTTGTCTAGAAAGTCTGGACTCAATGGCAGACCTCACCGTTTAACTGGAGGTCAACGACATTTCGAATTACACGTCATGAACTTGTACGTACATGCCAATGGGTCCTCCATACACATGGGTCTGTGTGTGCTACTTGGGCATTTGTTGAACTGGAGGTAAACAGCGAATTATGCTTTTGAGACTGGACTTTTGAAACACCCACTAGATTCGATATTTACCAAAAAAGAAAAAGGTTAAGGTGCATTCACCATCTGTTGTGGATAAAACGAAAGAATTCAGACATCACTAGACACTGGGACCTCTTTTCTTTTTTAAGGCTGTTTGAGATCGTGAAATTGATCAGAAACACAAAGACTTTAGTGTGGAGAGGATAAAGAATGACGAGGAGAAATGCTTTTGGAACACTGTAACGTTGAAGCAAGCGCTGGAAATGTGGTATACCAGAGGGATAATTGGCCTGAAGACTGATGGTCAAGCCAGTTAAGTTGTTATGTCCAACCAATTTGAAGCTCGATTCTTACTCAGTGTTCACGTAAGGTCAACCAAACACTAATCTGGTTACCAAGGTACAAAACCAACTCTACCATGTTACTTGACTTGTGCTTAATCATCTTGTGATTGAGTTTTGAAAACCAGTCTAAAAACTGACTCATCAGATATGTACGATTATTATTATCGGAAACCAAACAGCGATTCGATGATTGAGTCGTGACCTCTCTCAATGATACACAATCATGCCTCGCATGATGGTTGCATCATACAGTAATGATCTCTGAGCAGTGACTTATTAGCTCTTTATCCATAACGTGTTTCCACTGGCAAACTTCCAGTCCTAAGGAACATTTCACAGGACCAAAAATGTTAATGGAAAGATCACTCTAGTGGTGAAGAACACGTATCCATTTTGTTTACCTTTATTCCATTCAATGTTGACGTATCTTGATTCTGTAAGTCATCACGTAAAATGTTATCGTCCACCAGCAACGAGACTGCAGATAAAACATGAATTATGTCCTCGGCGGTAAATAAGGATAAACAGGAACTATATGAGATCTATGTCATAACTTCATCGTCTCGAACTAAATGGAATTGATAAACCATGTATCGGATAATGATGGACCTGTAATTCTCTCGCTTGCGTGCAGTCCCTCCAGACCGCTTTACGAGTCGCGTTTTCTCTTTAGAATAAAAAAAAAAAAAAACCGCTTGAATTGAAGTGAACTGTTCCTTTCCGTTTTTCTTCGTCAAAAGATTTATCAATTCTTTCCTCCTCCGAGGAAGGCAGGTCCCCGCCCCAAATCTCTCCCAGCAGTTGCTGCTGGCGTCACTAAAGTCGAAATGAGAAAACAGAGTAAACTTTCTTCCTCTCGACTTGCCTCATAGCCTTATAGGTATTTGTCTTCTCTCGTATCGATGGCTGACACGCTGTGCCCTACACTCGACCACTGACGACGCTCTGCGTAGTCTTGGTCTGTCCGTCACCTCCTTCGCCAAGGTACCCTCACCAGCGGCATGCAGGGTCCACCCCGCCAACTCCCCGACACACACTTGCCCCAGCAGGAACAAAGAGCGTGGGACTTAAAACTACCACTTGAGGTCCTTTTAACCAGAGGTTGCGCTCATGTCAGCTTCCTCGCCACGAAGAGTTCCTAGCTTCGTCCTGTGATTTCATGTAATTCATGTTTCTCTTATTCTACAGTCACGCAGTTCCTCCCTTTTTTGGTTGGAAACACGTATTTCTTCCGAAACAAATGGGAAAGATGGAAGACAGATGGGTAAGAAGGTGCCAGAGGTCAGTTACCTTACACTATCTGACTCTTCCCCACTACAGGCCATCGATGTGTGGACGGGCGTGTGTCTGACCTTCGTCTTCGGGGCGCTGCTGGAGTTCGCCCTCGTCAACTACGCCTCGCGATCCGACAAGCACCGCGAGAAGATGAAGGAGCAGAAGAAGCAGTGGGAGGCGGAGCACGTAGCCGCCCTAGAAGCTGCCATGCAGGAGCAAGCCGAGGACGGCCACACCTTCGCCATGGTCAGTAGTCTGAAGCCGTTTCCAGTGTAGGACTTAAAGGTACCGGAACACCTTCCCTAACGGGAATTCCTTCCGAGAATCATGTTGTTAATCATTGTACTTTTTGGAATGGCATTTCCATCCTCCACCCTCCCTCCCTTCCCCTCCATAAACCCCCTTAATCTCAGCCACTCATGTCCTCCCACTTGACCCAGGCCCACCATAAGTCCAACAGTAGGGTGTATGTGTGTGTATATATATATATATAACTGTTGTTGAAAGACATTACAGCTCGACTATTTGAGGTCACAGATCCATCCCTAAACTTCAGTCAAGTGATAGGCTTGTTGTGTTCACGAGCCAGAGGTTTTTATTGCTTCTCGAGTATAGTCGAGCTGAAGATTTTAATGTCATGTTGGGTCTAGAACTCTCTGCAGGATGCACCTAAAGGATCTGCGGAGCTGGGCTAGGCCCGTCCTACAATGGAACATTGAGTGTTATTAACAGTAGGATTGTTCCGGGGCCATTAAGTCTCCTTTTGACGTGTCTCATTCTGTGTTTATATGTTTGTTTGCTTGTTGTGTCTCTCTGTCTGTCTGTCTGTTCGTGTTTCATGTTTACATCTTGAGAATGGATTGATAAATATGCTTCACGACATTAGTGTCGACAACCTCCCCTTAGGGGGAGAGTTTAACACTTGCAAGTTTATCATCATACAATGTCTAAACCCTCTCCTCCCCAACCACCCACCACACACACCCTCAACTAACCCATCCCTCCTCCAAACCCTAATGTCTGGATTCTGAATCGCGTCCACCAGCACGTCACATAATAATATCTTCCTTAAATAGAACCCACCCCTCCTCCCCCATAACCACACTACCGTAGAAGAGAAACCAATATACAACCATTAAAAAAAAAAGAAATAGAAAACACAGAGAACAACAAAGTGGTCAGTAGGGTTGCTAAAAATGTAGGCGGTTAGAAGCCTCCCCCACCTTCCCTCTTCCATCCCACCCTTCCTGTAGAGCTTATTCTAAAGGGTGTCTTAAATCTTGCCCTATCCAGCCGTCATCAGCTCCTCGCCCTCGACGCTTGATGGATCTTCTTATCGCTAAGACGGTAAGTGTCAACCCCTTGGGCCGTGGACGGGCATGCAAGCAAGCAAGAGAATGACCAACGTTTGTGATTTATAATCTCTCATATACATAGGTGCAACAGATCTGTGGAAGGTAGAACGGAGGATGATCATGCTCCCCTTCCTCTCTCTCATTTGATTTCCTTTTTCATTTTCATTTTGGTATGATTTATTATGGTTACGAGTTAGAGTTCTGCATACTGCTTTGCCTGGCCCCTTTCTCTCTCTATCTATCTATCTCTATCTCTCTTTTTTTTTATTCTCTCCTGGAGATAAGACACAAGCTTCGCCGCTAGAGGTCCACCATCACTCAGTAGCCATGCAGATTGTCGAAGTCTTGTGTGTGTTGCTTGAACAGTGTACGGTCGCTAGTGAATCTTGGCAAGTCCTGCATTAGTTGAGTTTATTTACGACGGTACTGATATATATATATATATATATATATATATATATATATATATATATATATATATATATATATATATATACATATATATATGATCTTATAAAACTTTTTTGCCGTTTCCGGCAACAGTGAGATAGCGCTAGGAACAGACGAAGAAACAACTTCATTTCCTCACATTCGCTCATCAGCTGTCATATATTATGCCCCATCCGCCCTGAAGCCCTACAGAGCGTGTCATGGTTTCCCCTGACCACTTCATAAGCCCTGGTTCAACCCCATTGACATCACGTTGCCCCGTTTTCCACATCGTTCCAATTCGGTCTATCCAGTGCACGCCTCTTACTCTCCTGCATGTTCAGGCCCCGATAACTCAAAGCCTTCCATATTCATCTCGGTCTCGCCAAAATTCCTTTACTTCAGACAAATACATCATCTTAACCATTCTCCCTTCGCTCATCCTCTCCATATGTCCAAACCGTTTCAACACACCCTGATCAGCTTTCTCACTCATACTCCACTTGCTGCTATATGTATCTCTCTCTTTTACACTGCCATTCCGTACATGATCAACCCTTCTCACACCACATATCATCCTCATCTATTTCATTTCCAACACATCCACCCTCTTCCGCTCTTTTGTATCTAAAGGCCCAAGACCCGCACCCATACAACACCGAAGGGACCACTATGTCAGCCGACATAAATGTCTCTAACTGCACAAACGTTAACCTCTCCTTCCACACACTTCTCAGTGTACCAAGAATCTTTGCCCCCTTACCCATCCTATGATTCACTTCAGTTTCCATTGTTCCATCCGCTGTCGTGTCTCTTCGCCCTCTATCAGGTATCTGAAGCACCCCAGTTCTCCTAGGTTCTCCCTATTCAATTTTACTCTCAAACTGAACCGTCTCTCTCTACCTTACCAGCTCCGTTACCTTATTTCAATTCACTCCTTTCACACACTATCACTAAACCATGTCACCAGCTTCTGCAGTTTCTCTTTCGAGCCCACCACCATTACTAAGTCATCTGCAAACAACAACGAACGTACTTCCTGTTCCTTCCCTCTTACCTTACATACCAGATACACTATCAGACTCGCGCTTCTCTCTAAGACTCTCGCACTACCACTCTAAAAGCACCCCGTTTGGAATTGCCAAGAGGGAGGTGGAGACAAGTTAGCAGATTGAGAGTTGTCTGGGACGAACACGACTCACTCACCCTAAGGAATCCTCGAAAGTGTTAGGGTATCTACCAAAACCATCACCCGTAAACGTCGTTTATAGATACCGACATCACACGAGCAAACTGTGCCACCAGGCAAAGGCCGTCGGAACTGACAAAAGGAATAGAGAGAAAATGAATGCAGAAACTGATCAAGAGTTTCTGTAGGAGTCCATACCCGTGACTCTTTAAAGATGGAACTGCTGCTGGTCTGTAGTTGGTCGTACTCTACCGTATTTGTGGTTCAATGGCGCAGTTTAAGGAGTAAAATGAATATCAAATGTATTCATAAAATAGGGTTAACGCGTTGCAAAGAAGAACTGGATAAAGAATCTAAAACTCTTTATAGAGAGATATAGCCAACCTTCACTACTGGCAGAGGCTACCAGGCTACTGGCTATTTACACTCTGGTCGATTACACTAACACAGCCAGCCACGGGCATAACAGAAAACGGGAATCCGAGGGAGAAAATGTTAACTGAGTAGGTCAGTGTCACTATAGACCAATCTGCTCTTTTTTTTTTTCTTTCCATATCAACAATTTTTTTGAAATCACATAAAACAGAGAAATACGTACTGTGTATCGGAGAGCAACACACTACAAAGGAGGAACTAATGATAATGAAAATAATGATATTAATGATAGTAGTAATGACAACAATGATAATAATAATAATGATAATAATAATAATAATAATAATAATGATAATAATAATGATAATAATAATAAAACAATGATAATAATGATAATGATAACAATAATGATAATAATAATGATGGTAATAGAGCTCTTGAAAAAAGAAATGTTTGAGGTATATAAGATGACGTGGCGAGCCATCTCTTGATGAAGTGGAGTGTGGAGTGGCTGTGGAAGGTGTGTGTCAGGTGTTCAGGTGCCTGATACGGTGGGCTGCATAACTGTGGCACTGCGTGAAGGTGAGAGCAGTCATAGTGAAAATGAGATCCCGTCTGAATAGTGGTCCCTCATTGTTGATATAAGAAAGTAGGGTCGATGGGAAGGGAAGAGAGTGCGTGCGGGCGCACACAGGGAATTTTTGCATTTTACAGAATGAAGAAAATCTGAAGGGGGGGGGGGGGGAGGGGAAGAGGGTGTATGGAGCATCTATGGATTTTGAAAAGGTTCTGGCTGGACACGAATAGAAAAGCACTCTGGGAAGTTCTTACTCTCGTGTGGTGTTTAGGAAAAACATTTAATTCCTGTTGACATACAGATAGATAGATAGATAGATAGATAGATATGGCACTTTGCTTATACGAAGGCAGAAACCCGCAGTAAATGATTAAGTGATCTCTAATGACACTGATCTATTATTCCCTTAAGGTTTTCTCCCTTGGGTTCCCGTTTTCTGTTAAGCCAGCGGGAGGATGGGTTGCCACAGCTGACAAGAATGTCAACAAGCGACCGGTAGCCTGGGAGCCACTGTATAGAAGGACATTTAGATTTTATATCAAATTCTACTTTTTTCTGATTAATAAAACTTCTTTTACTCTTGTGTTGAGGTTACTCATCTTAAAAAACTATATTCTTCACTTGGGTCCGAAAAAAAAGCCTTAGACGACGTAAATTTCATTAATGATTTAAGGGGCAAGAACTCGAAGCCTTAGTGGTCTATGAAGACGAGTATTATCCTCAATCGTTCTGCTCCTGTTTATATATATATATATATATATATATATATATATATATATATATATATATATATATATACTTTTTTATTTATTTATTGTACTTAATCTCCGTCTCCCGCGTTAGCGACGTAGCGCAAGGAAACAGACGAGGAATGGCCCAACCCACCCACATAACATATGTATATACATAAACACCCATACACGCACATATACATACATATGCATTTCAACGTATATATATATATATATATATATATATATATATATATATATATATATATATATATATATACAGAGACATACACATATATACACATGTACATATTCATACTTGCTACCTTCATCCACTCTCGTCGTCACCCCGCCTCACATGGCATAGCATTCCCCTCTTCTACTCTCTCAACCACACTCTTTTTATTACCACACATCTCTATTACCCTTTCATTACTTACTCGATCAAACCACCTCACACCACATATTGTCCTCAAACATCTCATTTCCAACACATCCACCTTCCTCCGAACAACCCTATCTATAGGCCATGCTTCGCAACCATATAACACTAATGGAACCACTATTCCTCCAAACATACCCATTTTTGCTCTTAAGTATAATATATATATATATATATATATATATATATATATATATATATATATATATATATATACCTTGCTTTCCAGCGGAGATGCGTCAGAAGCAGACAAATGTTCTTCAAGGAAAATTCCTTGTTCACCCCCTTCCTCTGTTGTCATTTCAGAAAGTTAACACAGTAGTGATTATAACAAAATGATAAAAAATAAATTCCAATAATAATAATAATAATAATAATAATAATAATAATGAAAATAATAATAATAATAATAATAATAATAATAATAATAATAATAATAATAATAATAATAAATGATAATAATATAGTAATTATGATGATAATGATCACTGTCATGGTGATCATTATGTCAATGATTATTATTATTACTGTCATTATCACAAAAGGTAAAGTTAGGTACTTCAAACCACAATGATCCCAGACACACAGTAGTGATGAATATAGAAAGAGAGAAAGAATGGTTACATTATAATTACGGGACTAAAATGAATTATCAATCATCCAGTTGTATAATGCAGTTAAACCTTCCAGTAATATAATACAGTTATTCAATAACGCAATGGCATATGTATGAATGCATCAGCTTCCTGCAAATGTATTCATACGTTGAGTTACACCTTTACAGCACTCATATTCCAACCAGATCTCCTGGTAATGATCACATTAAATGAATGTATTTAAGAATGTTATTATTAGTCTGTTAGTACTGCACATCATTTTCTCCACCAACACATCCCAAGTCTCCCTTGCCTAACCTTTCTAATTCCTAGTCATAACATTATATCCGTCTTGTATTTTAAATTCCTTCTGTGTTACGACGGTTCTAAAAATCTTCCCGTTTTCAGTGTGATCTGTTGTGATGTCTCCATTTTCTGTTTGTTTATCTTTTAAGCTTCGTACTTTTAAACAGCTTATTTGTGATGGATGTTACATAAATTTTTTTTTTTCTCGAATGCTCCCCCCTACCCCCGAAGTCTCCCATTTTGTACTGATGCATATGTACAGGAATCTTTTTTTTCTACAATTGAGAATGGTAACTTCAAAAAGTTACTAAGGTATTTACGTATTGCAGACTGTGAAGCATCAGTCACAGGTAAGTCATTCAGGGAGGGTCAGTCACAGGTAAGTCATTCAAGGAGGGACAGTCACAGGTAAGTCATTCAAGGAGGGACAGTCACAGGTGCGTAAAATAAGTCATGGAGGGTCAGTCACAGGTATGTAATATAATTCATGGTGGGTCAGTCACAGATATGTAACATAATTCATACAGGGCCAAGCGTCAGTTACGTAACATAATTCATGGTGGGTCAGTCACAAACACACGTGAAATAATTCATGGAGAGTCAGTCTCGGGTACGCAAAATAATTCGTGGGAGGTCAGACACAAGTACGTCATATAATTCAACAAAGGCCATGTCTCAGGTAAGTAAAAATAATTCATAAAGGATCTGCTCCCAGGTACGTATGATATATATCATGAAGGCTTAAATAATTCATAAAGGATAATGTACGGAAGATCAGATATAACTGCAGTACGATTACCGAAGAATCATTTGGCTCTGGGAGAGAGGAGGTTCGTGGGTTGAATGAGGGGGGGTCCTTAGTATGATGATTACGGGAGCAGCCAGCAAAGTCTGGCAACAAAGATATAAATTGAGAAGACAGACAAACGTTGGTGTCTAATGTCACATGGCTGTTTAATCTGTTCGAGGATAAGGTAATGAGGGAAGCGAATGCGAGCGTGTTGGGACGGAAGGGCGGGTCTATAGTCTGGCAGGGGTCGTGGATGCTTCGGGAAGTGGGTCAGATTTTGTCTGCTGATGACACGGTGCTGGTGGGAGATTAGAGTCAGGAACTCCAGAAATTGGTATCCGAGTTTAGAAGAGTGTGTGAAAGGGGAAAGTTGAGTGTGAGTTTGAATACAAGCAAGGTTCAGCAGTGCAGAGGGATAGGTTTGTTGAGGGTGTGAGTTTGATTGGAAAATACCAGGGGGATTGGAGGTGCTATAGACAGCTGGGAGTGGACATGTTACCGAGTGGAACTGTGGGAGCAGAGGAGAGTCATGGGTAAGGAGGTCAAGGTCCAGGGAGCAAGTGTGGAGAGAGAAGCCACTCTGTGGGAAGGCGAAGATGGGCAGGTTTGAACGTACACTAGTCCCAACGGTGTCGTATGGTATGAGGGATGGTATGTGCGGTGGAAGGTGAATGTATCGGAAATGATGTGTTAGGGAACAATATGCGGTGAGTGGAGCGTTGATTGAGTGTGAAATTCTCGGGTAAAAGAGAAGCATGGTTATAAGAAAGGTATGGTTGAGAGAGCTGAAGAGGATGTGCTCAAATGGTTTGGACATACAGAGAGAATGAGTCAGGAGAGGTTGACAAAAAGGATACATTTGTCAAGAGTGTAGGGAACATGATGAGGGAGAAAACCAAATTGGAGATGAAAGGATGGAAAGGAAATGGTTTTGAAAGCATAGGGACTGAACATGCGGGAGGGTGTAAAGCGTGCATAGGATAGAGTGATCTGGAACGGAAAGGTATACGGGGGACGACAATGTCCTGTCGGTGGACTGAACCAGGGAATATGAAGCGGCCAGAGGGATGTGAGGTCTAGTTGTGGATAGGGGGCTCTTTTCCGGCGAACAAGTGAAAAAAAAAAAGAAGCTATATATATCATTCTTCAATATACAGTCCATTGACCTCGATGGACTTCACCCACTGACCCTTCATGTTACTGGTGTTGCTAGTCTTATAGAAGTCCTCCGCTTGCCGGTTAGACCAGGCTCCAGTAGCCTCCGTAAGCTCTCCATCATCTTCAGAACAGCGACCACGCAGGGAGGCCTTTATGTTTCAAAGCCGACAATAATCGGAGGTAAGGCAGGTCTGACCTGTAACGTGAGGTATGTGGCTGAGCTGCTGGAGAGCTCATCTACTAATACCAGCAGCTTGTGCCACTAAGGCCTCGTGGACCAGCGCACAAGTTATGGAGTAACAACACACCTTTAGTCAACATTCCTCACAATTTCTCCTTGATGGCACGGTGCCACTTTCATACCAGGGCATCATAGACCTTTGTTCTCTCACCTGGCATACAGTTGATTAGAAAATCCCTGTTGACAATCTAGAAAATCGGGGCCATGATCTTGCTGACCCGAAAGTTGCACTCGGAACTTCTCACGGGGTCAGGGAAGTCTGAAGTTATCATTGCATGGATTCCGCCTTGGACTTCGGGGTGCCAGTGGCAGATCCTGGTCTTATCTCTTGCGAACAGACGGGAGATAAAGTGAGCTCAAGTGTGTGTGTGTGTGTGTGTGTGGGGGGGGGGGGTGATAGCTAGCTTCCAGGAGTTTAAACACCTCGTAACGTGAGGCAACCATCTGGGGTCGACTCTGGGCACTGTGTCCCTCTGGGGACTCGTCCAGCGCGAGACCTCACAAAGGTTCAGATGATCCAGTTGATGGTCGCAACACTTACACGTGGAATTCTCACCTCACCGTAAATCTCATTAAGTTTTTACTGGACTATTAACTTCACGACTTGTGCACAGCTTCTTATGGGTGCCTTTGAAAGCCATCCTGAACATGGGTCATGCTCAAGACTCTTACGGTCACGCTGGAAGTCTCTGGTTCATTTTGTCACCGTGGCATATACAGGGGCACCATCAAACCTACACGACCAGCATGTACTGTTCGATATTCGTCACACACAGACACCTGCTCTGGAGAAGAACTTTGCGACACTCTGACGCTAAGGTTTCTGAATATCTGTAATTCAAACATCTGTGGACCTCCGTGGTGTAGCGTACGGTAGCACCGCTGACCGTGATGTATTCATGAGCCACCTGGGGTCGAGCCCCTTCGGTTTAGAATGCTAATCGTGGGAGTCGGTTCGCAGTCATCCCAGCTGTTCATCCTCCCCTATGGGGTTGGTTGATGAATTGAGTACTTTGCTTAAGCTGGGATATACGTGTGTGTGTGTGTGTGTATATGTATATATATATATATATTTGGATAGATAGATAGATAGCATCAATAGGATGGCCCTTAATCAGGGCATTGAGATGCCTATGCAGTCTCAGCTAACATGAAAAAAGATCATTTGACTACGCAGGTAGACACTACCACACGAGTGAAATTAACCCCGAGGATCATGCCGAGGTTGACCTTTATGATACACAGAAAACAGAACCTTGTCTTGTTGCCTCATACCATGACTGTTCGCGTCTCAGGGTACTGACGACGGGTCTGACGCACACACACACACACACACACACACACACACACACACACACACACACACACACAGTACCCATCTTGCGAACGATCCTCACATGGAGGCACTACAGCAGACAGTCAGTCACACGTCGTGTGAAGGGTCAAGCCTCAGGCACGGAAGAGAACTTGTGAACGATGACTCGAAAGGACTCGAGATTATGTGAGGAGGATGAATTACCTTGACACGAAATGACATCTAACGTTTTCTTTATCGATAAAAAAAACGTATAGTAACGTGTGGAAAATTGGTGTGCGTGTGTGTGTGTGTGTGTGTGTGTGTGTGTGTGTGTGTGTGTGTGTGTAAATATATATATATAAAACGCCCTTGGCCCGATCGTCTAAAAGGATCACATTCTGCGAAGGATGGCACATGGCAAAGCACTGAGGTACTGGAGGCCAAGTGATGATGAACGCTCGTCATGACCATATCTACGCCAGTGATTCCTCCACTGTAATCACCAAGAGCCACATGACCGACGCTTCTCTAGTTCACGTGTTCCCAGCGCTGCAGGACTCAACATTAGTCTCACATCGACAGGTCTCCCGATTCTAATGCTACGTTTACCTCATATCTTCCCATGTGTAATGGCGGAGGGACCGTCATTCAGTATGAATCCTGCCAGAGCGGCATCACCAGGAAGGGAAGCTGTGTTAATGTAACTTAAGCGCCTCCCAGTACATTAGTCTGGACGGCATAGTCTGCAAGCGTCACTAAGGAACTTGGCTTTGCTTGAGGTTTCGAGTGGCAGGAGCACCAAGCAGCCCCCCTCCCCACCTGCTCCTAGGGCCAGGGGCTTCCGTCATAGCTACGGCCTGTAGAATACTTTCTCACGTAACTACTTTCTAAAGAATGTCAGCAAAGGTTACACAGATCCTGCCACAACCGACGTCATCAGGGCCCTGACACGGCAACCTCCTCCTACACGGTGACTCTTGACTTTCTCTACGAGCTAGAAATGGCAAGTCCCCAACTTCTTTACATCTTGGATAATTCAGATGAATACCACAGGACTGACGAACCCTAATGCGCATTACCAGGGATATTCGCCAACATGGTCGCAAAATCAGTGTTCCCAAGCCCCTCCGTAGTCTAGGACCTTACTAATCAGCAGGATAGAAGGCAGCAACACCAGTGATGAAATATGAAGAGGAAACGTCTTTATTGACGATGTTAGTAGCTAGAGGTGTTGCCACTATTCAAAGTCTCAGAGAGAAGCAGTGATGGCACGGAACCGGCATATGGTCCAACCCACTAACCTGTAACTCTCAGTGATCCAAGGGTTTATGAGGCAGTCTAACCCATCCCTTCTGGGTCAATACGAGATTTTATGGGTGTAAGACTCCAGCTCATTAGGGGAAATGGTTCACCTACTCTGTCAACCATCGTCTCACCGGTGAGGTTTCCTTCGTCCATTGGTCCTCGTTTTCTCTGGTGTTTCCCCACTGTGCATTAAGGAGGGACTGGTGGCATCAGACTCACTGCTGTCAGCAGCACCTCACACGATCTTGTATCCTGGGCAACTGAAGGTATTGTGAGCGGTGAGGCAGTCAACTTGTTGAAATCAAATCAACTTGACTTCACAGCAACCCCAGCTGAGCGAGCCTATGTGTGGAATTTCTCTCGAGACGAAGCTCAAGGACAAATTAAGATTTCTGAGAATGCTTCCCAACTCGTGAGGAGGAGACGCTGTTATTACAGAGGTCTGTCACTGTCTTGCATCTGCTGAAATGTGTTACAGCGCACCACTGAACCTGCAATCGATCCAACGGAGAATCCAGCAAGATGACCTCCCTCTTCCCCCTCTTCTGTACTTTACTGCCCAGCTCCCAGAGCCATGGAGAACAACTTGTCTAATCACTTGAAAATTTGGTTCTTGGATAACACCTTGGAGGGCACAGCTAAGCCCTTGCGAAATAGCATAGAGGATCACGAAGACTATCTCTCTCTCTCTCTCTCTCTCTCTCTCTCTCTCTCTCTCTCTCTCTCTCTCTGAACCCTCCCAAAAGTGTTTCCATCACCAACACCCTGGGGACTTGACAACACCTCATCTAAAACACAGCCAGGAGCCTCTGTTGTTAACTCTGAAGGCGACATTTTGCTCGGGGCGTCCTTGGGTTCGGAAGCCATCAATATCATTTTCTATAAAAAGGCGGAAGACTCAGGAAAAGACGCAAGACAAAATCAGCACCACAGGTGCCCATGGCATCCAACCCCTTCCTACATGGTGTTTAATCTTACCGAGATTAATCTGCTTCCATATAGCTTCACCATCTTTCAGCAGACTCAAGGAATTTAACAAAAACATTGAGGTCTACCTAGAATAAGAACCAGAATCTCCGTTTAGACAAGTGCCATGGAAATAAGCAGTTCTCCCTACTATACTAGGTCGTATTGGGATCCGCACTGCCTTCCAGATCACCATTCCAGCATTCTGCAGCCACAGTAAACTGGCCTTTGAAATAAGCTCTCTCGGAGGTCTGCAGGTGAATATGATCATAATTTCATTTCAGCAGCCAGGGACCTGGGGTAACTTTACACATCACTTCTCAGCAAACAGAGAAGCAAAGCAGCTGGGATAAAACCATGGAAGTCACGACGACCTCAGCCATGCTGGACCAGACTCTTGCTTGCGTGAGGCAGGCCTACCTACCAATTGTAAGATCCCCACCACTTGGGGAACTTCGTATTTGCCGTCTCCAACGCTTCCTTGACACTTAAGCCCTTCGCCTTGCCACCTCACCTTCGCCTTGCCACCTCACCTTCGCCTTGCCACCTCGTCTACTCTGAATACCAGTGTATCTGTGGCAGAGAAGTAGCCGCCCAGTGTGAATGACATGCCTTGAGCTGTGCGCCAGGCACAGTGAGGTTAGTGAGGAATAAAAGGCCTCCTGCGTCTGCCAGCTGACCAGTGAGAAAGAATTATGTGTCTGCTTAGGCCTGGAAGAGACAGGTAAGCAGTTGGTGTGGGACTATATGTGTGTTTCCATCGTGAATGATTCACATTTGGAAGGACGTCCATAAGTTGTGGACCTACGTAGTGTAGCGGTTAACGTTGCTGACCGCAACACATTCACGGGTCACCCAGGGTCGAGGGCACAGATTCCAATCCTAGTTGCTGTAGCCAGTCCACAGTCTATCCAGCTGCTCATCCACTCCTTAAGGATTGGTAGATAAATTCCTTCTAATCCCACGGGAAAATGAAACACGATAAGTTCACAAGTGCACCTTCGTGTAATGATCACATCATCAGGGGAGAAACAAGAAAGAAATATAACAGTCAGTTGATACACAAGGAAGAGACGTAACAAGGACACCACCTGGTAAACAAGTGACAACCTGAATGGAAGTTGTTGATGAGATGGCCTACATTAGGGCACTGAGTTACCCGGGCAGTCTCATCTAGCATAAGAGAGAAAAAAACGATGAAAATGACAGATAACATCAATGGACTATAAACTACAAAAACATGGAGCGACGATATTTTTTCCTTCTCGATAAGCCCGGAAACGCTAATTCTTCTGGGAGAGAGAACTCATCTGGCTCTGGCTAACGAAGGATGGAGAGAGAGCCACTAACCATCTTTTTCATAGCCTCAGCAGAGCTGTTCAGAGAGGGAACAGATGCGGCATTATCAGTCCACGTTCGTTTTCAGGGGAAGAGAAGTTTACCATGTACTTTAAACCATTTTCTAATGACTTTTGTTTTTACCGTTTGGTTATCATATATGCTCGTCATTTCCCGCGCAGCGGGGTAGCGTCAAGATCAGATGACGGAGCCTTAGAGGGAAAATTCCCTCACTTGGCTCCTTGTTCTGTTCCTTCTTTTGGAAAGTAATACAGGAAGGGAGGCTTTCCAACCACCCGGTCCCGTCCCTCTTAATCTCCTTCTACGACACGTAGAAGATACGCGGGTTATTATTTTTCTTTCTCCCCTTGATCACCTTTGGCGAGCCTGTATCGTCTTCAATTGACGAGAATACAGTCTCGTCAAAGAGCTTCTTGTTTCAAAGGAGTCCATCCTGTTCCTGCTACTGAATATAGCGCAGCCTTCAAGCTGCAAGAATCCCCTGGATAAAGGGGGTCTTGGGGTTGTAGAATGATAAAGAATATCTTTACTTAGCCAGACCCACTTTCACAATCATTGATATAAGAAGTCATTACTTTGCATGACCTATTTTGAGCCACTTCCATGATCATTGTATCTGGGAGAAGAGATCAAAGGACAAAGGATCTTATCCCAGAAATGAGAATCTTGTGATGGAAGGCTATGGGTTCCGTGTGTTATGAATTCAGGATCAGTTGCCTCTCCCAAGTGGGTTCCCACAAACTGGAGACAGGCCTGAAGATCAGGGAAGTAAGCATAACAAACTTACGATAACCTAGCCTACACTAAGTTAGGTTAACTTAGCATATAGTCTGACCCGACAGAGGCGCTGGTCTTCCTAGCCTAGCTAAGCCTAGATTAAGCTAGCACAGTCTAGCCCAACGGAATATGGCCTACTTGGACTGGTAAAGCCTAGGTTAATGTAACGCAACAGAGGCTAGTTTATCTAGCCTAGCTAAGGCTTTCTGGATAACCTAGCATATTATAGTCTAACTCCACAGAAACTATCCTAGGGAGGCCATGCTAAGCTTACGATAACCTAGGAGAATATACATACCTGGTCGATACAGTAAACAAAAGGCGTATGGAATTTTTGTCCGGATTGAAGAAAAACTTTACTGGAACGGTGACGCAAGCGAACTGGAGCAGTCTGAAAACTCAGGAGTTTTTCTACCTTTCGTCGTAACGAAATCTGTGTGAATCTATCACCCACAAACTTCTGTGGCAAACTCGGTCACCCACAGACTTTTGTTACGGGTTTGGTCACCCGTAGACTGCTGTGTCGGGTTCAGTCACCCACAGACTTCTGTGGCAAACTCGGTCACCCACAGACTTCTGTGACGGGTTCGGTCACCCACAGACTTCTGTGGCAAACTCGGTCTCCCACAGGCTTCTGTGACGGGTTCGGTCACCCACAGACGTCTATGCCGGGTTCCGTCACCCACAGACTTCTATGTCGGGTCCGGTCACCCACAGACTTCTGTGGGTGGTTCGATCACCCACAGACTTCTGTAGCGGATTCAGTCACCCACAGACTTCTGTGGCGGATTCGGTCACCCACAGACTTCTGTGTCGGGTTCGGTCACCCACAGACTTTTGTGGCAAACTCGGTCACCCACAGACGTCTGTGTCGGGTTCGGTCACCCAGACTTGTGGCGGGTTCGGTCACCCACATACTTCTGTGTCGGTTTCGGTCACCCACAGACTTTTGTGGCAAACTCGGTCACCCACTGACGTCTGTGTCGGGTTCGGTCAAACACATACTTTTGTGTCGGGTTCGATCACCCACAGACTTCTGTGGCGGGTTCGGTCACCCACATACTTCTGTGTCGGGTTCGGTCACCCACAGACTTTTGTGGCAAACTCGGGCACATACAGACGTCTGTGTCGGGTTCGGTCACCCACAGACGTCTGTGTCGGGTTCGGTCACCCACAGACTTTTGTGGCAAATTCGGTCACCCACACACGTCTGTGTCGGGTTCGGTCACCCACAGACTTCTGTGTCGGGTTCGGTCACCTACAGACTTCTGTGGCGGGTGCGGTACGTAACTGTGGCCATCCAATGATTATCATGCGAAGAAAAAAGAACCTTAGCGACGATCACATCCAGATATAGTGGCTGGAAGGCGTGAATGAGGCCCCAGAACTTCAACGGTGCGTGCGCTTACTCGCCACAATGCGCTTAGTAGCCACAATGCGCTTAGTAACCACAATGCGCTTAGTAACTACAATTCGCTTAGTAACCACAATTATCCGTAGTTCCAGGCGAAGCTTCTCTGACCGCTGTTTTGGGGAAATGAAATTGTGAAAAAGAAATACCAGTCAGGAAACGGATGATTAATATATAGACGTGTAAGACACTCCCGCAGAACTACTGAAGAAGCTCCTTTCGGTAACACCACCACTGGAACGAAACAAAGGCATGAGAGAAAGGTATTCTTCTCACGACAGGCGCAGAAATGATTGTCCTTTCAACTTTTTTTTTTGCTTCCTGCCATCACAAGTCGTCCCTTTCATGATAATCACAAACCTACGTTTTGAATTGAGAATATTCAATAAACCCAATAACACGGTTATCCAATATATATATATATATATATATATATATATATATATATATATATATATATATATATATTTATATATATATATATATATATCTTTTTCTTTCAAACTATTCGCCATTTCCCGCATTAGCGAGGTAGCGTTGAGAACATAGGTGCCTTTGAGGGAATATCCTCACCTGGCCCCCTTCTCTGTTCCTTCTTTTGGAAAATTGAAAAAAAAAAAAAAAAAAAAAAAAAAAAATATATATATATATATATATATATATATATATATATATATATATATATATATATATATATATATTAGATACACATTTGTTTATTCTTCTATGCTCGTATTTGCATGTTTGAATATATATAAAGACACTTTCCCCCATCATTAACAAATCTTATGAGAGAATTTGTTTAAACAGTTAATCCTTAATCTAAGCTATTGTTACGATATTGTATACATAAAATCTTATATGAATGTCTGGCAGATGACATATCAAAGCTGTTGATTTCCATTTATTCCCCATTCTCCCTCTGTAAATCATTCAAATCTACGTTTCCCATAACTTTTTAAGTCCTCTCCTTCACGGCCTTCTGCAGAAGCCACTGGTGTCTCGCCACAACGGAGGTATGGGCACGGACCCTGGGCGTCCCTGCGAGATCCACCTTCAGCCTCCACGCAAGAACTGCTGTAAGACGTGGCTCTCCAAGTTCCCCACCCGCAGCAAGCGCATCGACGTCATCTCCCGCATCACCTTCCCGCTCGTCTTCGCCTTCTTCAACATGGCTTACTGGAGCACTTATCTCTTTACCGAAGAGGAGGAAGAGAACCCCAAGTAAACTCGTGGTAAGTGATGGGAGGAAGTTGGGTAAGGAGAGGGAAAGTGGGTGGAAGATTAAAACTTTGGGTGAAATGATGGAGAAGATAATGTCAGGCCATCTTGTAGTAAGACAGGAAGGGGTAAGGAGAGATAGATAGAGTGAGAGAGAATGAATATATAGATGATAGGCTGTTTAGAGAGAGTTCTTGATGATGTCAAGGAAATTTGAGCAAAAGAAAACGAGGAATGAGGAAAGAAAATTGTGAAGTTGCTTTGGAAACTGGAGGAGAGACTTTTATGAAACAAAACATTTTTGCTTAAGGGATAGTTCATTACTTAAAGTTCTTACTATATCTGGAGCGATAGCTCTTGTTCCATGAACAACATTGAGGTGTGTATGAACTATCCCTTCCTTAAAGGACCGAGGAAATAAAGGTGAAAATTCCTGTGGTCTTTATATGTCTGCACATTACACGTTTCCTTAACTCAGAAGTTGTTTTTCTTCAACAGGTTATCGTTCACCTCTTGAGCACTGGAGTCTGTGTGCGTCTGCAACTTTACCTTACTGAAGCCATCGCAGACTGGAACCATAGGTGTCTGGAACCATGGGTATCTGGAACTATGGGTGACTGGAAACATGGCAGACTCGTACCATTGGTGCCTGGAACCATGTCAGACTGGAACCATGGGGGACTTAAACCATGAGTCACTGGAACCATGACAGACTGAGACAATGATAGACTGGAAATATTTGTCACTGGACCCATGTGTGACTGGAACCATGAATAAAAGGAACTCTAAAAATTAGAAAATGTGATAACTAGCACATCGGGCAGAAGGTACATGTAAAACACGTATCACTTATAACTGAAGTCAAAGAGAACTGGAAAAAAGGACATCTGGTGCTGCCGTTATACTGGAACAAACAAGGAAGACTGGAACATACATGCCAGCGACTATAATGTAAGGTGGAGGTCTTTCGATATCTGGAAATGTGGATGACTGGTTCATGCATGACTGGCCCCTGGATGAGTCCGATCTGCGGGTCTAAACTGGAACCATATATGGCTGGAATCTCGACAAATGACAGGGTAGATGATAGAAACTGCAATTGGCTGAAGCCATAGCTGACTAGAATCTTGTATGACTTAAAAGTATGGCTGATTTATATCATGGATGGATGAAATCACAAATGACTGGAAGCATGAATGACTGGTATCATTATCAGAACAATGAATATCATGAACCGAATGCAATCATGGAAGTAATAAAAGAGCGCCACGGGTGCCTGGAAGCACGACTACTTAGAGGCAAGAATGTCTGGAACTGTGAATGGCTGGTACAATAGATGACTGGAAGCTCAGAGGATCCCCATCCTGGCCACAAAGGGCTCAGCAAGACATAGAAACTTCACGAAACTCATCAGGCGAGGACGGTTGTAAGAGAATGCTGATGTTTGCGTCCAAGTCCTCTCCGCCTTTTAGGCAATTATCATACTCGACTGGGAAGAGGCATAAAACACAGCGATCGCAAGTATTTCAGATAATCGTTCCCGTTCTTACAGGGAATAAAATTTTGCTTTTCAATAATTTTTTTTCATCAAGAAATTTGATATAAGCTGAATTCCATGTAGGAAAAGAGAAGTCAATTCATGGTCGGGAACATTTACAAGAAAAAGAAAATATTGACTGGAATAACTGTTTTGTATTTACATGAGCTTTTGTTTAGTACAAATACGTGATTGATGTGTCAGCTGACAGACGTTCATCAGGAGAATGAAGAAAACACCACTTCACGTAACCTGATGTGATACTGGGAGCAAATGTTGCAAAACATGGCTAAAGGAAAGGCGAGAGAGACTCCTTATCTGTCCTCTGGCCACGAGTATAGACTTATGTATGTGTTAGTAAGTGAACTTGAGCTATCTGAAACAAAAGCTTTAATCCTGTGAACTTCTGATCCTATTGTTATAAAGGAGAAGCACGAGAGAAAATAGCAGTGTTTTCTCAAGATGAAAGAGTTTCTGCTTCTGTTGTCACTGTCATCCATTCATTTTTCGTGGGGGCAAGCTCTGCCCATCCACACCTGACCCATCAGTCTGTTCATATCTTCCAGTTCTCCAAACCTACCTCAGTCAGTATATGATATTCTATTTAGTAGGGTACAAAATATCCACATCAGCACAGATCTTCTTTGACCCCAAGTACAACCCTGCCCATTATTAATACCAAGAAGAAAATTGAATTGATTTCAAGTACAGATAAGTTTTCTACAGTATTCTAAGGCCAGTTAAGAATCCACGACAAGAACATGGCAGCGTTTAGTTTAGCTTCCTTCAAAGAGGTTCATAGCTTCAGAACCTGATCGTCTTCAGCTCAATTGTATGTGGGTCATTGTGTTATATAAGAAATTATATTAACCAAGTGTTCTCCATGTTGTTAATGTACGAACAATCATACCGTTTTAGAGATGGTTTGTGTTTTGGTTAGAATCGTATATTGTTGGTTATCACGAGGTTATTATACCTTGTTCTGACTCTCTCTCTCTCTCTCTCTCTCTCTCTCTCTCTCTCTCTCTCTCTCTCTCTCTCTCTCTCCACGTATCATGTCTTTGTCTCGCTATCTACATGTCTGTCTGTCGAGCTTACAGCCAACCAGTCAATTTGAGGGATGTATGTATCGATCAAATCTATCTATCTATCTATCTATCTATTACTTATCGTTTTCAAGGACGTGTGAGCTGCTCAATTAGGAAATAATGTTGGTGGAAAAAAAGAGAAAGATATTCATAAGGTGCCAATTTCTATGATAGTAATGAGAGGTGATTAAAAGGACCAGGAAGAACTGATGATCAGAGCTTTGATGAATACACAGATGACACAGCCAAGATGAGTCGTGATACCGAAGACTGATATAAAAAAGCAGTGATGATAGTGATGATGATGATGACAAAAATGGTGATGCTCAGTAAATCATTGTGATATCTATGGTGAACTGGCCTTAGTGATGATAGTGAACGGCACAAGTGAGGACAGTGAAAAGCGACAAGTCAGGTTGAATTATGATGAATATGGATAGTGAAGTGAATGTGATTTAGATATCATTGGTACTAGTGATAGTGATGGTGATAGTGAGACAGTGGCAAAATATGTTATGATTGTGAAAAACAATGTTCATCATGATCAAAGAAAGAAAAAAAGTTTTCAACGTATTCGACAGCGAACTTCGTAGTAACAGTGAAGAAAATGGGATGATGGTGAAGATGATGGTACTTGACAAGAAATGGAATGATGATGATAAACATAAGACTAATAGTGATAATATTAAATAGGCTTTGAAGTATCTTCTTTTTTTACTGTGTATAATAGTACTTAAATCGATTACCCTAAGACTTGTTTCTGGTGTATATATATATATATATATATATATATATATATATATATATATATATATATATATATATATATATATATTATGGCCATGAAAGACAACGAAGAAAGATCGTTTTCAACTGGAATCGTTTCGCCGGTCCTTCACATATTCCAACACACTCACACACTAGCGGGAGATGGCCATCACAACACTCACACATGCAGGACAACAGCTGGGAAATATACGTAGATGTTCCAGAGGATCCTGTCCTTAGTGCCACTTGAGCACGACCGTACGACCCTTGACCACGACGGTACGACCTTTGAGCACGACTGTAAAACCCTCTGTGTATGATGGCCTGGTCTTCATCATAAGTCTGAAGGATTAGGTCAAAGATCAAGGCTATTTTATATAAAGGTCGTGCTATGGTGCTCAAAGGGTCGTACCACTGTGCTCAACGGTCGTCAGGTCGTGCTCAAATGGTGAGATTTAGAGAATAAAAAGAAAAAAAAAAGGGAAAACCACAACAGGTTATCTATGAAGCACAGTTATCATTCTAAGGCGACGTTCTGAGTCGGATTGCCCTTAGGATCCGCCAGACCTCGAGAGAAGGATTTTGTGTTTCACTCTTTCTTTCTTTCGTCTATAAGACCTGTTACGATAGCCTTCAATACCTAGTTGCTTGTCACTCTCCCTCACCCATCTCTCTCTCTCTCTCTTTCCTGGTCTGTTTCACTTTGTTACTATCTCTTAAGAGCATTTAGAAGTGTAGCATCAGTTTATAGCGATCTAGAATGTAGTACCAGATTCTGTATATCGACAGGATCAGGATCTATCACCTCCGCCACGTCGTAGCCTCAATCTGTCTCTGGTGATGGTAGAGGCGAGGAGGATGTGAAGTGAGGTGAGGACGTTATACATCTCTACGTCTCTCCTGATCCTCACATGGCAATGTTGTCGATATACAGACGGGTAGTCACGCAAGGTCCAGGGATGATCTCCTCATATTCCTGCCTCTCTTTCTCTTTTGCCATCATCCAAAATACAGAAGCTGTTGTCCCTCTTGATCTATTGGTTACTTCGCGACGGCCCTTGGTAATGCCTTCGTTTTACTTGGAAGCTGCTGACGAAGAGGATAAGAGACGAAGGTATTTCAAGCGCTTATCAAAATCTCCGACAGCTTTGTACCTTGGGTGTAGATGGCGCTAACTTCACCTATCTACAGATGTAAGCAAAGACGTTAGGGGTCGATACCGTGTAAGTTTTGTACAGGAAAACCGACTTTACCTGAACCACTGGCCATAGCGGGTGATGCTAAAGCTTGGCTGTATATATATAGTAGTTTGTCTAAAGTTCACTACGTGAGCCATAGCGTTGCGGCTGTAGGCTAAAACAAGTTAGATTATAGAAGTTAGATCTCCCAAGGGCGACACTTGCCGCTCTTTGCAAATGACACAGTACTGGGTGTCGTCCAGTGTCGCCACCTGGGTGTCTCTCTCTCAACCTATTGTTAATACATTTTCTTAAAAAAAAAATATATAGTTGTAATAAGGAGTACGTGACAATACCATTTTGTATCATAGTGGCTTAGAACTCATCAAATCTTCCGTGATGTAAATCCTCTCCATTTTCTGTTGACGGAGTGTTTTTCTTGTTTGGTTTTTCATCTCACGCAAAGACCCCTTCATTAAAGTGTCTCTGGTAAGAAATATTAGACCCGTACTTATAGTAGTGACCAAAGAGACTGTTGTTAAGTAGGCCTTCCTCCCATCTGTCTCTCTCTCTCTCTCTCTCTCTCTCTCTCTCTCTCTCTCTCTCTCTCTCTCTCTCTCTCTCCTGTACGCAGGTAGTAGTGTTCGCTGTGGGGGAATTCATTCCACGAGCGCCGGGGAATGAACTCTCCATCTGGGTCCTCCGCCTTTCTCTAAAACTAGGCCAAGAAGCATCCATGTAGGAGTTCCCTCCCTCAGCGCCCAAAGGATTAACCATTTCGTAGGAATTCCGTCAGTTGCGCTAAAAGTTAGATTCCAGACAGAAAATCTCTCTCTCATCTCTCTCTCTCTCTCTCTCTCTCTCTCTCTCTCTCTCTCTCTCTCTCTCCCCCACACCCCCAAAGAAAACCAGCTTTGAAATGGGGAATTCCTCCGCTCAATGCCTGAGGATTACACTCAACACGTAGCGCCTCACTCCCCAGGCTCGGTGCCTGAGAGCTATAGCCTACCGTACGATTCTCCTCTGCTCACGTCTTGCTACAAGACCCACTGATTCTCCTCATGTAGTGCCATCCGCCGGTGGCTACCCTCTCTCAGTTCCTTCCTATTTTTCTTCTCCCCATTTGTATCTGTCAATAGCCATATGTCACATAACCATATATAGCAAAGTCCTTTGCACAAATCATAAAGTAAATTCGATGTTATAGGTGTGTAGAAACGAATCAAAGTACAGCAAAATGATGTGCCCTTTATCCATTCCATACACATACATACACAGACTATATATATATATATATATATATATATATATATATATATATATATATATATATATATATATGTAATATATATATATATATATATATATATATATATATATATATATATATATATATATATATAACATATATATATATATATATATATATATATATATATATATATATATATATATATATATATATATATATATATATATATATATATATATATATAAACACACTAACACCGAAATGACCTGACGACCATTAGACAACCCTACCCCTTCACCTTGAACTCCACTCCACCAAAAATAAAGCCATCTGAAACTACACTCCCCAGACAAACACGAGTCGTAATTCCTCGTCTACGTTTTGGACACCACTCATCTCTACAACATTATAAACACTGATTCACCATATCACAAGACCTCCTCCTCCCAAGTATGCAGCTCTCACTCTTGAAGACACACAATATCGACTCCTCTATTATCCTGCGCTTCCCTGGCCCAGACAAACACGCAACATCATAGTGCTCCATAACCTGTGAGTTTCCATCCGGTGGAGGTGGCTGACTTCCTGAACGCTGCGGGACTGCATGGAAGATATACATACACACACACACACACACACACACACACCGTAACATACGCATGGATCACAACACTCACGCAGCCATCCACAAACACCCACTCACCCTGGCCGAATATTTGTTTTCGTTCTGAGGTCAATATTGCCTCGACGCCACCTGTGTGAGAGAGGCTCCGCCTGGGGTGCGTGTTCGACCCCCCCGCCTCGCGAGTCCTCAGTCCTCGATATTAATCTTCGAAGTCAGTGAGGTGACCTGGATAACCCACAGAGGTTACTTGTGGAGGTCAGCAAGTTGTTCCACAAGTCACCTGTAGGTGTGGGACTTGAATTCGTACGATCGTTGAGTTCGAGGTTAACTGTAGTTGACCCGGAAGCCTCCACATGTCGGCTTGGTGGAACAGGTCGTCATGTACTATAGCTAAGGCCTGCTTCAGGGGGTCATCTGTGATGGCTAGCATCTACCACCTCGATAAGTCAGCCATCATCTGTGGCTCGGTAGTTCCTCCAGAGGGGTCAGGTCTCCTGCAGGATCAAGCTGTGTCCCATCTATAAGAGCTCCTGCTGAGGGCATGTGTCCTGGACAGACGTTTCTACCAGACGATATGGTTTTGTGGCCGTCCGTCGATTGGCCACTGACATCTTCCTAACCATCAAATGGTGGTTGTCCCACAAGATACACATTACAGGATAACATCCACTGTAAACTACAGAGGATACATTTATTACAAGATACATGGAGGCAGTAAGACGTTCAATCCTTACAGAAGCATAAACAAATATACAGAGATAAAGATCGTAAGCAAGTTTATAACAGTTCAACGAAGGAAGATGTGCAGCGAAACAGCACCTTAGTTCCGTTGAGTATGGGTTCACATGGCAGGTGTGTTTCATGGCAACTCTCTGACACAATCATGAGGAAGAGACAGTTCACAATACTCGATCTATTGCCAGACGTTTTCACTTTGCCTGTACGTGGATGAGGCAAAACGAGTCTATCTTTCTTTGACGTCCTTGCGCGCGCGCACGCCTGAGCGACCCTCCACACCTAGCTCCATTTTTACATCCGAGTTCAAGTTCTCAGTTTGATGTGCGATCACGTGACTTCGTGTTTAGACGAGCGCTTACGCATCCCAGGCAAAGTAGGTCGTCCTGACTTACATGTCTCACCTCTTCAAAGGCGAACTCAGCCAGTGATAACTGCATTTGTGTCTATATTTTGAAAGTGAGTATAAGAGAGATGTTATGACAGTTCGTTATCTTCCTCTGTCTCTTATTCCTCCAACATCGCATGATTTCCTTCACCATCCTTCTCTTTTGATATCACCAGCATCTCCATCACTTTCGTTTATCTCCATCTGTACATCTTTTTTCCCCCCCACCCCCCTCACTACCCTTATGTCTTTCCATCCATACAACAGCTACCCCATCATCTTACATATATATATATATATATATATATATATATATATATATATATATATATATATATATATACCCCTCGACCACTTCCCTCACCTGTGCATCCATCTGCCTCATCATCTCCCTTATTTTCCATCTCGGCTTCTCTCCATCTCTAGCGCCATCAGTACCTCCATCTTTCTGTAGCTAAGGATATCACTGTGTTCCCTACGTCCTCAACATTTTCATTCCTTCTTGTATTGCTTCCGATCCTTTTGGTCTTTCTTGCCTCCGCCTTCTCCCCTCTTTCTTTCTCTCTCTCTCCTCCCATTTCCTTCCTACCATATTTTTTCCCCACCCCAGTTTCTCCCCACCCTACCCCAGGCCTCCCCACAGTGCCCCTCCACTGATTGCTCTGTCCTTCAAGAGAGATGTAAACTACGTTGTTGCTTCTCTCGTCTCGTCTCCTCTGAAGTGATCCAGTGTGTCAGGCTCTGTGCACCCACACGGAGCATTGCTTCTGTCTTGTGTTCTTCGTTGTGCTCTGTCACCTCTTCATCCCCCTTGAAAACCCTTTTCTGTTACGATGAATCACCTTTTCTTTTGTCTTTATAATCCACTCGTACTTCCCTCACATCGGTTATTTTTTTAAGGTCTTCCTCACACATGATCATTTTCTTTGTGCATTTTGAGCTTTCGTTAGCTTGAAGTCTTCAAAGAATCTCTGCCAGGCTCAAAGAAATAATAGAGAGTTTTCAAGATCATAGAATCCACGAGAATTATTACTTTTCGAGCTGTTATTTTAGGGAATTCGCCATCAGAGGTAAAATGGATTGAGCTGGATTCAGTGCTAGATATTAACAAGGGAAATTATCATCGTTTCAAGATGGGGTTCGAAGTGACTCGATTCCGGGTTTCAAATGACCCAATTTGAGGCTCAAAATTGACTACTCTTGAGTTCAACATGACTCGATTTAGGGTTCAAGATGACTCGATTTGGAGTTCGAAACTATTCGACTTGGGGTCCGAACTGACTCAGTTTGGGGATCAACATGAACCTTTTTTGGATGGGTTTACAAACTAATCAATAATATGGAAATTGTTTGTTCAGAGCTAATAGTGGTCAAGGCTTACCTCCACTGTCTCCCCTGGTTCTGAACCAACAGTACCACTGAACCAACACTGCCACTAAGACAACAGTACCACTGAACCAACACTACCACTAAGACAACAGTACCACTGAACCAACACTACCACTAAGACAACAGTACCACTGAACCAACACTACCACTAAGACAACAGTACCACTAAGACAACAGTAACTCCAAGACAGCAGTACCACTAAGACAACAGTAACTCCAAGACAACAGTACCACCAAGACAACAGTACCACAAGACAACAGTACCACCAAGATAACAGTAGCATCAAGACAACAGTAGCACCAAGACATCAGTAACATCAAGACATCAGTAACATCAAGACAACAGTAACACCAAGACAACATTAGCACCAATACAACAGTATCACCAAGACAACAGTAGCACCAAGACAACAGTAGCATCAAGACAACAGTAGCACCAAGACAACAGTAACATCAAGACAACATTTCCACAAGACAACAGTAACACCAAGACAATAGTAACACCAAGACAACAGTAGCACCAAGACAACGGTAACACCAAGACAACAGTAGCACCAAGACAACAGTAGCACCAAGACAACAATAGCACCAAGACAACAGTAGCATCAAGACAACAGTAGCACCAAGATAACAGTAACATCAAGACAACAGTGACCCCAAGACAACAGTACCATCAAGACAACAGTAGCACCAAGACAGCAGTACCACCAAGACAACAGTAGCACCAAGACAACAGTAGCATCAAGACAACAGTAGCACCAAGACAACAGTACCATCAAGACAACAGTACCACAAGACAACAGTAGCACCAAGACCACAGCAGCACCAAGACAACAGTATCACCAAGACAACGGTAACACCAAGAAAACAGTAACATCAAGACAAAAGTACCACCAAGACAACAGTAGCATCAAGACAACAGAATTACCACCAAGACAACAGTAACACCAAGACAACAGTAACATCAAGACAACAGTACCACCAAGACAACAGTAGCATCAAGACAACAGAATTACCACCAAGACAACAGTAACACTAAGACAACAGTAACATCAAGACAACAGTACCACCAAGACAACAGTAGCATCAAGACAACAGAATTACCACCAAGACAACAGTAACATCAAGACAACAGTAGCATCAAGACAACAGAATTACCACCAAGACAACAGTATCACCAAGACAACGGTAACACCAAGAAAACAGTAACATCAAGACAACAGTACCACCAAGACAACAGTAGCATCAAGACAACAGAATTACCACCAAGACAACAGTAACACCAAGACAACAGTAACATCAAGACAACAGTACCACCAAGACAACAGTAGCATCAAGACAACAGAATTACCACCAAGACAACAGTAACACCAAGACAACAGTAACATCAAGACAACAGTACCACCAAGACAACAGTAGCATCAAGACAACAGAATTACCACCAAGACAACAGGAGCACCGAGATAACAGGCATCACTTGTATAACCGTAACACAACCAAAACAACAGTAACACTGGCATAGCAGTAACACCATTAAGGCAACAGTAACACCAACATAGCAGCAACACCACTAAAGATAACTCACTCAAGATAACGGTAACACTACCAAGATAACGGTAACACCATCAAGGTAAGAGTAACACTACCAAGGTTAGAGACATGTAGACAACAGTAACACCACCAAGATAACACTAACACCAAGATAGCGATAACACCAAGATAACAGCAGCATCAAAGCCACGAACACCATCAAGATAACAGTGATGACAAGACCACATACACCACCAAGATAACACTAACATAACAAAGACATTAGATACACCAAGATAACATAAACATCACAAAGATATCATTAATACCAAGATAACACTAACACTACAAAGATATAAATCGCACTAAGATAACACTGACACCACCAAGATAGCACCAACAACACAAAGATATCAGTAACACCAAAATAACACATACACTACAAAGATATCAGTAGACTAAGATAACACTAACACCACCAAGATAACACAAACACCACAAAGATGTCAGCAATACCAAGATAATAGTCATGAGCCAAACTCCCCAACAACACAAATGAAACATGAAAATTGATGTAAAGAAAAAAAATAGATTACAGTTAATATTGGTCTAGATCACCCCTACTATCTCCCCTGGTTCTCATCTAGAGGTCTAGATCACCCCTACTATCTCCCCTGGTTCTCATCTAGAGGTCTAGATCACCCCTACTATCTCCCCTGGTTCTCATCTAGAGGTCTAGATCACCCCTACTATCTCCCCTGGTTCTCATCTAGCGGTCTACAGCACCCTTACTATCTCCCCTGGTTCTCATCTAGAGGTCTAGATCACCCCTATTATCTCCCCTGGTTCTCATCTAGAGGTCTAGATCACCCCTATTATCTCCCCTGGTTCTCATCTAGAGGTCTAGATCACCCCTACTATCTCCCCTGGTTCTCATCTAGAGGTCTAGATTACCCCTACTATCTCCCCTGGTTCTCATCTAGAGGTCTAGATTACCCCTACTATCTCCCCGGGTTCTCATCTAGAGGTCTAGATTACCCCTACTATCTCCCCTGGTTCTCATCTAGAGGTCTAGATAACCCCTACTATCTCCTCTGGTTCTCATCTAGAGGTCTAGATCACCCCTACTGTCTCCCCTGGTTCTCATCTAGAGGTCTAGATTACCCCTACTATCTCCCCTGGTTCTCATCTAGAGGTCTAGATTACCCCTACTATCTCCCCTGGTTCTCATCTAGAGGTCTAGATTACCCTACTATCTCCTCTGGTTCTCATCTAGAGGTCTAGATCACCCCTATCATCTCCCCTGGTTCTCATCTAGAGGTCTAGATCACCCCTACTATCTCCCCTGGTTCTCATCTAGAGGTCTAGATCACCCCTATTATCTCCCCTGGTTCTCATCTAGAGGTCTAGATTACCCCTACTATCTCCCCTGGTTCTCATCTAGAAGTCTAGATCACCCCTACTATCTCCCCTGGTTCTCATCTAGAGGTCTAGATCACCCCTACTATCTCCCCTGGTTCTCATCTAGAGGTCTAGATCACCCCTACTATCTCCCCTGGTTCTCATCTAGAGGTCTAGATCACCCCTACTATCTCCCCTGGTTCTCATCTAGCGGTCTACAGCACCCTTACTATCTCCCCTGGTTCTCATCTAGAGGTCTAGATCACCCCTATTATCTCCCCTGGTTCTCATCTAGAGGTCTAGATCACCCCTATTATCTCCCCTGGTTCTCATCTAGAGGTCTAGATCACCCCTACTATCTCCCCTGGTTCTCATCTAGAGGTCTAGATTACCCCTACTATCTCCCCTGGTTCTCATCTAGAGGTCTAGATTACCCCTACTATCTCCCCGGGTTCTCATCTAGAGGTCTAGATTACCCCTACTATCTCCCCTGGTTCTCATCTAGAGGTCTAGATAACCCCTACTATCTCCTCTGGTTCTCATCTAGAGGTCTAGATCACCCCTACTGTCTCCCCTGGTTCTCATCTAGAGGTCTAGATTACCCCTACTATCTCCCCTGGTTCTCATCTAGAGGTCTAGATTACCCCTACTATCTCCCCTGGTTCTCATCTAGAGGTCTAGATTACCCTACTATCTCCTCTGGTTCTCATCTAGAGGTCTAGATCACCCCTATCATCTCCCCTGGTTCTCATCTAGAGGTCTAGATCACCCCTACTATCTCCCCTGGTTCTCATCTAGAGGTCTAGATCACCCCTATTATCTCCCCTGGTTCTCATCTAGAGGTCTAGATTACCCCTACTATCTCCCCTGGTTCTCATCTAGAAGTCTAGATCACCCCTACTATCTCCCCTGGTTCTCATCTAGAGGTCTAGATCACCCCTACTATCTCCCCTGGTTCTCATCTAGAGGTCTAGATCACCCCTACTATCTCCCCTGGTTCTCATCTAGAGGTCTAGATCACCCCTACTATCTCCCCTGGTTCTCATCTAGAGGTCTAGATTACCCTACTATCTCCTCTGGTTCTCATCTAGAGGTCTAGATCACCCCTATCATCTCCCCTGGTTCTCATCTAGAGGTCTAGATCACCCCTACTATCTCCCCTGGTTCTCATCTAGAGGTCTAGATCACCCCTATTATCTCCCCTGGTTCTCATCTAGAGGTCTAGATTACCCCTACTATCTCCCCTGGTTCTCATCTAGAAGTCTAGATCACCCCTACTATCTCCCCTGGTTCTCATCTAGAGGTCTAGATCACCCCTACTATCTCCCCTGGTTCTCATCTAGAGGTCTAGATCACCCCTACTATCTCCCCTGGTTCTCATCTAGAGGTCTAGATCACCCCTACTATCTCCCCTGGTTCTCATCTAGCGGTCTACAGCACCCTTACTATCTCCCCTGGTTCTCATCTAGAGGTCTAGATCACCCCTACTATCTCCCCTTTTTCTCAGCAACGTTCCGCCAATTTTGCTTTTAAAACGTAATGCATCTGTGTCAAACTGAGGCTTGATCTCTCTCTCTCTCTCTCTCTCTCTCTCTCTCTCTCTCTCTCCCTCTCTCTCTCTCTCTCTCTCTCCCTAAAAGCTTGTCTCGTCAATTCGTTCCGCTCCGCTTTGCTCGCGAGCCACCGTCACCCACAGGTGAACAAGAGAGAGACAGATTAGTAATATGAACAAAGCCCAGCTTGGATTTATGAACTGGTCTCCTCCGATAGTGTTCACATGGTCAGAGGAGTTCATGTGAACTCTGAACCTTCCTGGGAGATGAACGCACCTGTCAGGCAGAACTCATTAACGACCCCTCCACCCCAATTGGTTCTTGCGTTCCCGGTCGTCTATGTAACACGGCAACAACACCCATAGAAATTAGATGGAAGAAGAAAACGGAAATGTTATTGGTCTTCGCTTTTCACGTAGACGTGGTAAACGAAAAGGAAAAGAAAATGTATCTTGCGATTTTGCTAAGAAAAAAAAAAGATACAATATCGAAATGACATTTATGGATAACGATGCGTTTGTATAATGAAATCCTAATACGATCGAACTCACACATTTTCATCCGTTGTAGTCTTGGTATGTGAGCGTCGCGTTCGTTCCCTTCGCTAAAGGCAGTAGACAAACACTTCCTCACCTCACCTCACCTCACCACCAGCCAACCACAGGAGGCGGGCACACACTGCCACCTCCTCCTCCTCCTCCACTGCTCGTATCAGATCACTGCTTCACCAACGCCTAGCAGGAGCCAAGCCCCTGGCAGCACCACGACACTCCTAGGGCGGGGTCTGAGTTGCAGCCCCTCACACACACACACACACACACACACACAGTGTGCTTAACCTGCCATCTTCACTACAGTTTAGGTTAACCAGCTTAATCTGCCTCCTGATACCACAGTTCAGGGCAGGTTGTCAGCCCGCCAGCCAGCCAACCTCCCTCCCTTCCAACACCACCACAATACAGACCAGGTTGTCAGCCAGCCAACCTTCTTCCAACACCATAGTCTGGGCCAGATTGTCAGCTGCCAACCTGCCTCCCTCCCTCCCAACACCACAATATAGACCAGGTTGTCAGCAGCCAACCTGCCTCCCTCCCTCCCAACACCAGCAAAACATCTTCCCTTGCTTAACCATCACTCACCCAATTACAGACGCGTAGTTCTCCCCACCAGCACCATTCAACACACAATAGACCATCATTGGTAATAATTATTATAGGTCTTTACTCTTTTTGTAATTATAAGAGTTAAGATTCCTACCTAGATCTGCTTGTGTCTGTCAGCATGGTATCAATTCAAAGTATGAGGCTTCTGGTAGACAAGGTAGAATTTTAAGATATACGGCAAAAGAAATTGTTTCCGCTCTCTGGCACAATATACAGTAACGTAGACATAATTATAATAATTAATGATAATAATAATAATAATAATAATTCATGTTTTTATCAGTGTTGTCTGTTATTTCCGCGGCGAGATGAGGAGGTCTCGCGTTAGTCTGTGTTAGGAGACTCCTCACGCGCGCAACCTCACGTTTCCAGCCTCACGTCACTGGAAACGGTCCTCTCTTCCGTCATGAGTAGACAGCGCCCGCCACGTGACGTCATCAGCATGCTCCACCCACCACGTGACGTATCAAGTACGCTCCACCCACCGCGTGACGTATCTAGCATGCTCCACCCACCGCGTGACGTATCTAGCATGCTCCACCCACCACGTGACGTCACTAGCATGCCTTACCCACCTCGATGTCACTAAATATGCCCCATCCCCATCTCGTGACGTCACTAGCATAACCCCTCCCACCCCCTCACCTCACGACGTCACTAACATGCCCAATCTACCCAATGACGTCAGAAATATGTTCTAACCCACTTCGTGACGTCGCTAGCATTGCCGCCTCCTACTCCCAAATCCCTATTTGACGTCAGAACTATGCCCCACCCACCTCATAAACGTCATCAGTACGCCCCACCCACTTCTAAACGTCACCAGTATACCCCACCCATTTCGTAAACGTCACCAGTATGCCCCATCCACTTCGTAAGCGTCATCAGTATGCCCCACCCACTTCGTAAACGTCACCAGTATGCTCCACCCACTTCGTGACGTCACTAGCATGCCCCGGCCACTTTTCTCGCTGTGTGGCGTTGAAGGTTTTGTTAAACTTCTCATTAGTGGAGATAGGGTGAGTGTGTGTGTGTGTGTGTGTGTGTGTGTGTGTGTGTGTGTGCTGTAACATAGTTCAACACATGTCTGGCTACAGAAACCTTTAATACGTAGCATTCGCATTCATTCTCTTGGGTCGATATGTATAAATGTATGTTTCTTTGGGGGAAAAAAGGAAGTTCTCCACGAGAACAGACAATAGTCTTATTACGTTTTAAGGCTTATTATTATTATAAAAAAAAATAGTATTTTGGGGAAGGTTTTGATAATTTGGTGTATACATGTACATATTCCTGACTGTAATAAACATAAAATAAAAATTTCAGATTCTTTATGTATCATTTGATGTATTTCGGGTTATATATATATATATATATATATATATATATATATATATATATATATATATATATATATATATATATATATACGAACAAAAAAACACCTAAAGATAAGAGATTCCAAGTGTGATAACGTCTCCTTCAGTAGGAGATAAAGTGTGACCCACCTTCATAAGTGTGACCCACCTTCATAAGTGTGACCCACAGCCATCAAGACCGTGGGGGTGGGGGTGGGTCACCACCAGACCAGTGGGTTCGCTGGTCAACTACATCGTGTACATAAGTGTGTGTCGTGGGGTTCGAACCCCGCCAGCAGCTTGACTCGCGAGTTCCTCAGCAGCAGAGCCAGTGATGGTGAGGTGCCAGAGTAGCAATACTTCGTTACTTAAGTAGGTTACTCTGCAAGTAGCGATGCTACTTCGTTACTTAAGTAGGGTACTCTGCAAGTAGCGATACTACTTCGTTACTTAAGTAGGTTACTCTGCAAGTAGCGATATTACTTCGTTACTTAAGTAGATTATTCACCAGGTAGCGATACTACTTCGTTACTTAAGTAGGTTACTCACCAAGTAGCGATACTACTTCGTTACTTAAGTAGATTACTCTCCAAGTAGCGATACTACTGCGTTACTTAAGTGGATTACTCTTCAAGTAGCGATGCTACCTCGTTACTTAAGTAGGTTACTCTTCAAGTAGCGATACTACTTCGTTACTTAAGTAGATTACTCTCCAAGGAGCATTACTTCGTTACTTAGATTACTCTGGAATCTACTTTTACTTAAGTACCCCGATAGTTCTTGAATGACAACTTTAATTGCATTAGACTCGGGGTGGGGGAAAAATATATATACATTGATTTATATATCCCTGACGTCTCGTTGCTTGCTTTGCTGATGGGATTGTGGTCGTACTGGTTCGTTCAAGTTCCGTTATGGCAGTTGGGGTAATCCACTTTTAAGTTCAGTAGTGAAGTGTGTGAGTGTGTGAGTGTGTTCCTACTTCACACCTTACCATCACTAAATGAGTCAACATGTTCCCATATATTTGGTTCACTGTCGGCCACGTCCAGCCCATGAACAGCCTAAGAACATGTTAGTGTTCTTCCTTACACGATAAAAACGTGAAATACATTTCTTTTTTTCTTTCTCCTCAGATTTACAGAAGGTGGAATAAAGTTGGCTTCTAAATTAGACGAGGGAGATCCAGTTAGCCATATACATCACGTGCACAAGACGAGACGTCTGTGTCATACATCTGATACACAGAAAGACGGTGTCGCTGTGCCATGATAACTGGCTAGGAGAAGCTGTTATCTATACCTCTGACACAGAGAGACGGTGTCACTATGCCATGAGGCACATTAGGGAGTGAGACTGTGTTACATCTCCCACAGAAAGACGCACCACTACGCTACAATGACTGTCTAGCGAGACTTGATGGTAACGACAAGGAGAGAGAGAGAGAGAGAGAGAGAGAGAGAGAGAGAGAGAGAGAGAGAGAGAGAGAGAGAGAGAGAGAGAGAGAGATAACCTGACGCAACACAGACTCCATGTATCACTCACTCGTGTGCATACCTTAACCATACACCACAATTGGGTCGACCACACTCTCTCGCTCAAAATCTGACACACACACACACACCTCTCCCTTAGAAATAATATATCTTCCTAGGGACAAACTATCGTGTTATAGCCTAGATTGCCTTATCTATATACCTGTTCTATATAACGTTATTGGTCTACGCCGAACGTTACCGGAAGACGGAGCAAAATAGACTCTAATGTCACTCACAATAAATCAGGTAATTACGTGCCAAAAAAACAGACATCAAGAGGTATCAAGATAGTGACCTCTATGTCCCATTGCGTTTAGAGGCTATTATTGTGTACGGGTGTGGTGGGGTTTAACACGTGACGATGGACTGTATGGGGACATTATAGACTCTCTGTTTAACTGCTGTAGGGACCAGAGTCGCGTTGCCGGCGCCTGTGCCAACCCAAGGGCGAGTTTTATATCAAGCAATCCATGTATTAATTATTATCAATTACGAATAAAGAGAATCATTCAGGATCTGTCTCATTTTCCTCCTCTGGTATATTCGTTCGTCAGAACACTCAAGAGGTGGAACAGAACATCCCTTGATGAACAAAATCAAGAACAAAAACAGCAGAAAGGAATATGGAGAAATTTTGACGAAATATCAAAGACAAATGAACATTGTTTTCATTGTATAAGGCTACAGTATAATGTAACTGATTACAATAACACATCTCGGAACATAACATCCTTCGTGAACAAATACAAGAACAACAGATATATACACCGCACCTCCGAGAAATATTTTGCTAAAATAGTTACAACTGAAAATAGAAAAAGATATTTTTATCATATGAGGCAACAGTAAGAGGCAAACTATACATCTTTAAGGGCAATTACACATACCTAAAGTAATTATACATACCTAAAGTAATTACACATACCTAAAGTAATTATACAGTTCGCCACAACAAGGAATTAAGACAAGGTCAAGAGAATCATAAACAATAGGAACATTTAAGATGCAAAGACGTGATATGATCAGACTTTACAGAAATATAAACAAGACATTATCAAAAAGTTATGAGTGAGAGTAAAAGATCTTGAGGAAGTAATAACCTCATTTAAAGTAATTACTGTACAGGATGTAGGAGAGAAGACATTGATACATTCTATTATTAACAGAGTTTTGAGTCGGATGATGACATACGTAAAGGAAGTCTGGACTGCAAGATAGATCAATGGATTAATGAACAGAGAAAACAAAGGATGAAAAATAGATATGCTAATCTTTCTGTTTGTTTGTTTCCAGTGAAATATGTCAACAGAACTGTGACAACTCAACTTCTCTCAGTAGACACCAATCTCTTATGTGACTCTCTCTCTCTCTCTCTCTCTCTCTCTCTCTCTCTCTCTCTCTCTCTCTCTCTCTGTTTCTCTTCTCCCCTCTTCTTCATTCACACTTTCTTTCCCACTCTATTTATTTTCCTCTCACTTTCATGGTATCCTTCCTCTCATCCACACCCACCATGATCCACTGTACTTAAGCTCGAGCGCCTCATTCCTGTTAAGACACAATCCTCTGTACACTCTGAGGCTGAAATGCCTTATGCTTCTCCTACATTCAAGATCCCATATCAACTCTTGTGTCTACTCCTACATTCACGATCCCTTATCAACTCTTGTGTCTACTCGTACATTCAAGATCCCTTATCAACTCTTGTGTCTACTCCTACATTCAAGATCCCTTATCAACTCTTGTGTTTACTTTCATTCAGTGAAGAGACTGTCTTCAGCTGTCCATACTTTCTGGGCTCCACCACTATCCTTTCCAGACTCAACCTTCCATATATATATATATTCCAGACTCCTTCTCTATCCTTTCTTCTTCAATCGTCCGTGTCTTCCAGACTCCTCCACTGTCTTTTCCAGACTCAGCCGTCCGTGTCTTCCAGACTCCTCCACTGCCTTTTCCAGACTCAACCGTCCATGTCTTGCAGGCTCCTTCATCAACCTTTCCATGCTCAGTCGTCCGTGTATTCTGGTCTCCTCCGCCATCCCGCGCAGGTTTTAGCTGCCACCACGAAGAGCGGACGCTCACACCACCGGATTTATATTACCTCCAAGCACGGTCCATTAATCGGGATCCCCCGCTTTTCCAGTTCGGTCCCCTTCCCTTCGTATATCCTGGATCAACAGCTGGTCAGTCCAGTTTGAACCAGTCATTCTGTTATTCACTGGCGATACGCAACATTAACAAGACCAAGACAAGAAAGAACCCAGACGCAGCCAGCGGGAGGTGTGGGTGTATGTAAACATTCGCCGAGACTAAGCTTGCCAAAGGCTCTTTCGGGTGTGCCATTTCAGGCACAGGTCAGGTGTGTGTGTGTGTGTGTGTGTGTGTGTGTGTGTGTGTGTGTGTGTGCGCGCGCGCTCGGGTGTGCCATTTCCGGCACATATGGACTTGGTCGTATTAACTCTCGAAGAAACGTGAGAGTTGCGTCAACACAGAAGGTTTGGTTAAGCTGAAATTTTAAGCCGAGGAGCAACGAAATGGGTAGGTAGCAGGCAACCACTGACCAAGAGGGTGCTACCACTAGGGTAAGTGACGGATAACGCTGTGTGCTGACACTACACTGGCTGTCACGTTCCCTTCCATGGACTAAGTTACTACTGCCTTTCCTTTATGCCACACTGACACCAGGGATGTCTGGTATTTGGTCTACGAAAAAACACTGGCTCATTCATCTTCACACAATGCCATTGTTGTCAACATGTTAACTCACATTTTTCTCTATTCCACATTTCCCAGTTTCCTTTCTCGATATCAGTCACGTGGAAATGCAACGAGATAACCGTCGTTTTGGTGATCAACTGGAAACTCTACCTCTCGTCGAGGAGAAATGGGTAGTTCCCAGGGGAAGGCCTCCTTGACAGACATGAAAGGGCCCTGACCCACCCCTTCCCCACTGGGGCCGGGCACTGTCCCAAGACCTAACTCTCTCTCTCTCTCTCTCTCTCTCTCTCTCTCTCTCTCTCTCTGCAACACTTATGGATTGAGATCCCACCTTTCCTCCGCTGAGCATCCTCTTTCAACTGCCTCACCCGATACTATTCAGTGTTCCTCCTCTTCATTACCAGATGTGGGACTTATAGTCTCCTCCACAACAGAGGCTCTGCCCTTAAGGGAGGTGTATGTGTTCACACTGCCATACAACACCACCATCTGATCTCATGCACATCGAGTCTCTCATTTTTCATGCCATCTGGGGCACAATTCCTTATCCTCTATACTTCTGATTTTGTCATCCCTATATCTCACTTTCCCCCGACATTCCTTCAACTATAACTACAATACTTCAACAATATGAACTCTGCCACAACACATCAGTCACTCTCAACCACATTCATGTAATAAATTCCTCAAAGTAGGCAATTTCAGCGCACATCACAGTCATTAACTTGACTGTTCTATTTATTTCTTGTGTCTCCCCTGATGATGTGATTATCACACGAAAGTGCACTTGGGAACTTATCGTGTTTCATTTTCATTTTCATAGGAATATACCTGATCACGTGTAAAATTGAGATCCTTTCCAATATATATATATATATATATATATATATATATATATATATATATATATATATATATATATATATATATATATATTGCGAACAGTGACACTGGAAGCCTAGTATTACTTTCTCTCAAATATCATACCGTGAAGCTGTGTACACACCTGGCATATAACCACAACCAAACAAAGCTACAACGAATCTAAACTTTAAAAATCCTGTGGCATCAATGATTCCACCGCCAGACATGTTGGCAGACATGAGAGAAACATGAGACAATGTAGCGGCTGTCGGCCAGAATATGCACACGTCAACTTTACCCTCTCAGTAAAACTGAACTTATTACATCTGAGTGCTTAGGACTTGTTAAGTTAACACTGTAACTTATGTTGTACGTTGGGTAAATGTTAGGTAAAATTGTCAGCAGACAAATGATAGTGAGTAGAAGTGAAGAAGGGGTGATTCAAATCATGGTTATAGGTATTCATTCGTTCTCTTAGAACGGAAAACACTTTGATATGACTAGACTTGTGTGTGTGGTGATGTCCACTGTGAGGTTGTGAGCAGATGACTCACCCTTAGAGACAGGGGGGATGGAGAGAGAGAGAGAGAGAGAGAGAGAGAGAGAGAGAGAGAGAGAGAGAGAGAGAGAGAGAGAGAGAGAGAGAGAGAGAGAGAGAGAGAGGCCCCTAGCTTGGCTCCTCCCTGCATGTCTTCCTTTGGAAAGTGATCGTACAAGAGGGAGGGACTTCCACACCCCGCTCCCTCCCCTCTAGATTGACTTCTACGACACGTAACAGACAATTAGGTAGTATTCTTTTTCCTCTATCCTTAGGGATATGTATATATATATATATATATATATATATATATATATATATATATAGATCTCCCCTATTTGCTGGTATGTTTCCAAATATCTTTTTTCTGTGTCTTCTTGGTTTATATTAGTCAGCTTTCTCTGACGTATGCCTTTATGATTATCATAGTTAGTATTATAATAATACTAACTATGATAATCATAAAGGCATACTTCAGAGAAAGAGCTGACTAATATAAACCAAGAAGACACAGAAAAAAGATATTTGGAAACATACCAGCAAATAGGGGAGATCTAATTCATGTTAGAGTATGAAATACACAGAACTTTGAATTGGCAATATGGCCTACACGTATGGACTGAAAAAAGAAGAAAATAAGGCATTTTCTTTTCTTAAAGACAGTAAGAATATGGGTGACCTTCTGATCTTCCAAATGACCCTCAGGTCTTCAAATGACCCTCTGAATTTCCTCCTTTCCACACACTACTACATTTCTCTCTGGGTTTCATCTGTTCTCTGTTCTCTCCATACAAGTTCGCCGTTTCCCGCGTTAGCGACGAAAGCGCCAGGAAACATATGAATGAGCCGAAGAGGAGAAAAATCCTCTTTTGGTTCCATCTTCTGTTCCTCCTTTTGGAAAATGATACAGGAGGGGAGGATTTCCAGCTCTCGCCCCTCTTACTCGCCTTCCTAAACTCGCAGAGGAAAACGTATAAGAAATACGACTAAATAGATGTAGTATTTACCTTTTCCACACATTTTCACCACATGTTAAACATCACATCGGTCAACAGTTAACACAGCTTTGAATAATGAGCTCAGAATCATATCAAACCTTAGTGCACACGTCTCTACAGGGTAGGGAGACAACAGTGCTATACCCTGAGGTAGAGAGACGACAGTGCTATACCCTGAAGGAGGGAGACAACAGTACTATACCCTGAGGTAGGGAGACGACAGTGCTATACCCTGAAGGAGGGAGACAACAGTACTGTACCCTGAGATAGGGAGACAAAAGTGCTATACCCTGAAGGAGGGAGACAACAGTACTATACCCTGAGGTAGGGAGACAACAGTGCTATACCCTGAGGTAGGGAGACGACAGTGCTATACGCTGAGGTAGGGAGACGACAGTGCTATACCCTGAGGCGGCAGGGAGACGACAGTGCTATACCCTGAGGGAGGGAGACGACAGTGCTATACCCTGAGGCGGCAGGGAGACGACAGTGCTATACCCTGAGGTAGGGAGACGACAGTGCTATACCCTGAGGTAGGGAGACGACAGTGCTATACCCTGGGGGGAGGGAGACGACAGTGCTATACCCTGAGGGAGGGAGACGACAGTGCTATACCCTGAGGTAGGGAGACAACAGTGCTATACCCTGGGTAGGGAGACGACAGTGCTATACCCTGAGGGAGGGAGACGACAGTGCTATACCCTGAGGTGGGGAGACAACAGTGCTATACCCTGGGTAGGGAGACGACAGTGCTATACCCTGAGGGAGGGAGACGACAGTGCTATACCCTGAGGTGGGGAGACAACAGTGCTATACCCTGGGTAGGGAGACGACAGTGCTATACCCTGAGGGAGGGAGACGACAGTGCTATACCCTGGTGGGAGGGAGACGACAGTGCTATACCCTGAGGGAGGGAGACGACAGCGCTATACCCTGAGGTAGGGAGACAACAGTGCTATACCCTGGGTAGGGAGACGACAGTGCTATACCATGGAATCTCTCTCCTCGATTTACGCCACAAAATTATCGAGACGAGCGATTCCGTGACGAAATGTGCCATAAAGTACATAGTTCCCTTGGCATTAGCTGGGATTCTCGTCCAAAAGTCGCACTTTACATGAGGTTTGGATTCACACGGGCCATCTTACTGGCTGGCTTACCTGCTGAGGCGAAAACGACTGTGTTAAAAAAGCGGGTCTTGTGTGGTGGTTCTCTCTCTCTCTCTCTCTCTCTCTCTCTCTCTCTCTCCCCAAGTAGGTGGTAGGCAACCACTGACCAGGAAGGTGAACCAACCAGGTAGTCAGCCCAGTCCTTCAGTGGCTGTTCAGTTTCACTCCTTTTGGCCCATGTAAGAGTCATTTCCTTCTCTCTCTCTCTCTCTCTCTCTCTCTCTCTCTCTCTCTCTCTCTCTCTCTCTCTCTCTCTCTCTCTCTCGCTTCCTCAGCGCCAGCCAGCCCTGAGGGGGGGGCCTGCAGGAGACGCCGCGAGGACCATGGACAATAACCAGCTGCCTTTACCTACACACGGATCCTCACCGCCGGTGTTGGTCAGGTGACCAATGAATCATCTATCTATCCATGTATCTATCCATCTATCTGTCTATCTGTCTATCTATCTACCTATTCATCTATCTGTCTATCTATCTGTCTATCTAGTTGTTTATCTATCTATCTAGCTATCTATCTGTCTGTCTATTTATCTATCTATCTATCTGTCCGTCTATCTAGTTATCTATCTATCTATCCAAGTGATAAGGTACAATTATTCAAAGCCACGTATCTCCTGTTCGTCCTAGGAAGGTCCAGCGAAGATCGGAGGAAGGTGGAGTAGAAATCTCCCCCCTCCTGCATTATCACTTTCCACGTGAGGGAACGTAGGAAGGAGCCAAGCGAACATCTGTTTCTGGCGCTACTTCGGCAAAGCGGGAAACGGCGAGCGGGTATAAAAGAAAAATTGAAAATACTTTAATCCTTTGAAATTTCCTAACTTAATAACAGACCTGCTTCCTAGCATATTTTCCTAACAACAGAGCAGTATTATTAGTATTTTCCTAAAACAATAGCCCTAATTTTTTCTAGTATTTCCCTACATAATAATAGCCTTGCCTAGTTAATATTTTCCTAAAAAAACAATAGCCCTACTCTTTTAGTATTTCTTACCGCAATAATAGCCCTGCCTTGTTGGTATTTTCTTAACAATAGCCCTAAATGACTCATATTTTCTAATTATGAAAATAACCCTCCCTTATTATTTTCCTAATAACTGATCATCCTCGCTACTATTTTCCTAACAACATATCTAGTGTTTTCCTGACATTAGAAACGCCTTGGTAGTATTTTCCTAACAATAGCCTTTCCTTGCAATTATTTTCCTAACAACATTCTTGCCTTTGTTAGCAGTTTTCTAAAGCAATATTAACCTTACCTTTCTATTATTTTCCTAACAACATACTTGCCTTTGTTAGCAGTTTTCTAATGCGATATTAACCTTACCTTTCTATTATTTTCCAAACGATAACTTTGTTTTTCTGGTACTTTCTGACATGAAAAGAACTCTCGTTTTCCTAAAAACAGATCTTTCCTGCCATCACTTTCAAAACAACAGACCTGTTTGCCTAGAATTTTCCTAACATGACCATAATCCCTGCCTTATGATTATCGTAACAATAGCCCTACCTGGTTATGATTATCGTAACAATAGCCCTGTCTGGCCATGATTATCGTAACAATAGCCCTGTCTGGCCATGATTATCGTAACAATAGCCCTGCTTGGCCATGATTATCGTAACAATAGCCCTGTCTGGCCATGATTATCGTAACAATAGCCCTGTCTGGCCATAATTATCGTAACAATATCCTTGCCCGGTTATGATTATCGTAACAATAGCCTTGCCCGGTTAGGATTATCGTAACAATAGCCCTGTCTGGCCATGATTATCGTAACAATAGCCTTGCCCGGTTATGATTATCGTAACAACAGCCCTGCCTGGCCATGATTATCTTAACAATAGCCCTGCCTGGCCATGATTATCGTAACAATAGCCTTGCCCGGTTATGATTATCGTAACAATAGCCTTGCCCGGTTAGGATTATCGTAACAATAGCCCTGTCTGGCCATGATTATCGTAACAATAGCCTTGCCCGGTTAGGATTATCGTAACAATAGCCCTGTCTGGCCATGATTATCGTAACAATAGCCTTGCCCGGTTATGATTATCGTAACAATAGCCTTGCCCGGTTATGATTATCGTAACAATAGCCCTGCCTGACCATGATCATCTTAACAATAGCCCTGCCTGGCCATGATCATCGTAACAATAGCCCTGTCTGGCCATGATTATCGTAACAATAGCCCTGTCTGGCCATGATTATCGTTAAAATAGTCCTGTCTGGCCATGATTATCGTAACAATAGCCCTGTCTGGCCATGATTATCGTAACAATAGTCCTGCCTGGCCATGATTATCGTAACAATAGCCCTGTCTAGCCATGATTATCGTAACAATAGCCCTGTCTGGCCATGATTATCGTAACAATAGCCCTGTCTGGCCATGATTATCGTAACAATAGCCCTGGCTGGCCATGATTATCGTAACAATAGCCCTGTCTGGCCATGATTATCGTAACAATAGCCCTGGCTGGCCATGATTATCGTAACAATAGCCCTGTCTGGCCATGATTATCGTAACAATAGCCCTGTCTGGCCATGATTATCGTCACAATAGCCCTGTCTGGCCATGATTATCGTAATAATAGCCCTGTCTGGCCATGATTATCGTAATAATAGCCCTGTCTGGCCATGATTATCGTAACAATAGCCCTGTCTGGCCATGATTATCGTAATAATAGCCCTGTCTGGCCATGATTATCGTAATAATAGCCCTGTCTGGCCATGATTATCGTAACAATAGCCCTGTCTGGCCATGATTATCGTAACAATAGCCCTGTCTGGCCATGATTATCGTAACAATAGCCCTGTCTGGCCATGATTATCGTAATAATAGCCCTGTCTGGCCATGATTATCGTAATAATAGCCCTGTCTGGCCATGATTATCGTAATAATAGCCCTGTCTGGCCATGATTATCGTAACAATAGCCCTGCCTGGCCATGATTATCGTAACAATAGCCCTGTCTGGCTCGTATTTTCAACTTAGAATGATTCAGTGTCACTAACCCTCTTTACCCTCGACCAAAACAAGATCACAGAGATGCCTCCTCTTAAGAGCGATATCCCAGTTCTTACACCGTGCGAATTCGACCGTATAATCTTCGTGTTTCGCCCCATGATGTTAATAACCCTTAAGGTAACTGTGCCCATTATGCTGTTATTGTCCGCGTAAAACTGGAAGCAAGACAGAAAAATCTCCAGGAATATTTCCAGGAATATTTCCAGTAATATTTCCCCCTGACATTTCAGGTTCATAGCAATAGAAAAAAAAATCATGGAGAGAATTGGGGGATGATGCTTCCATAAGGCAGTCTCTCCCCTTGGCAGAAGCTGGGAATCTCGTCCGTAAGTCTCGGGTGACAACAAGGTTCTGCGTTACTGTGGGTTAACACTGTCTTGAGCGGGACAGCTGATGTAAATCTTCCTCAATGATCAGGTTAAAAGCGTCGCTTCCTGAAGACGACTTGATAACCCAGGGCCGTGACTCTCTCTCTCTCTCTCTCTCTCTCTCTCTCTCTCTCTCTCTCTCTCTCTCTCTCTCTCTCTCCATGTGAACCACGTTTCCACTCTTTGTCTCGCTCTCATTCACTGTTTCGCATATCTCTCTCTCTCTCTCTCTCTCTCTCTCTCTCTCTCTCTCTCTCTCTCTCTCTCTCTCTCTCTCTCTCCATGTGAACCACGTTTCCTCTCTTTTTGTCTGGCTCTCATTCACTGTTTCGCATCTCTCTCTCTCTCTCTCTCTCTCTCTCTCTCTCTCTCTCTCTCTCTCTCTCTGTGTCCCTCTCTAACTGATTCCCTCCCTCTCTCCTTTCTTATCTCACTGTCTCTCCGTCTTCTGTATCATTCTCTCCCTCGGGCATCTCCCTGCATCAAATGTGTTGTCATCTTAAGCTAGAGAGATTCGATTATCATCTCTCCAAGCCTTCCTCAGAAAGAGACTTTAGTCAAACTCTTTTCTTTTTTCCAGTTAGAAAATGGTACCTTAGCCCGGTCACCAGAACACATTCTCTATGTTAGCTGAGACGGCAGCTGAGGCCCTAATGAAGGCTATATATATATATATATATATATATATATATATATATATATATATATATATATATAGATAGATAGATAGATAGATAGATATATATATCCTAGTCTGAGCCAGGTACCCATTTTATCGTATCGACCAACCCCTAGGGGTGGATGAACAGCTGGGTTGACTGTGGACAGAATGCCGCAACCAGGATTCGGACCTACGCTCTCGACCCTGAGTGTAGGGCCCGTGAATGCGTCACCATCACTAACGTTAGATCTAACACCATCACTAACGTTAGATCTAACACCATCACTAACGTTAGATCTAACACCATCACTAACGTTAGATCTAACACCATCACTAATGTTAGATCTAACACCATCACTAACGTTAGATCTAACACCATCACTAACATAAGAACTAACGCCATCACTAACACCATCACTAACGTTAGATCTAACACCATCACTAACGTTAGATCTAACACCATCACTAATGTTAGATCTAACACCATCACTAATGTTAGATCTAACACCATCACTAACGTTAGATCTAACACCATCACTAAGTTAGATCTAACACCATCACTTATATTAGAACTAACACCATCACTAACGTTAGAACTAACACCATCACTAATGTTAGATCTAACACCATCACTAAGTTAGATCTAACACCATCACTAAGTTAGATCTAACACCATCACTAAGTTAGATCTAACACCATCACTTATATTAGAACTAACACCATCACTAACGTTAGAACTAACACCATCACTAACGTTAGATCTAACACCATCACTAACGTTAGAACTAACACCATCACTAAGTTAGATCTAACACCATCACTTATATTAGAACTAACACCATCACTTATATTAGAACTAACACCATCACTTATATTAGAACTAACACCATCACTTATATTAGAACTAACACCATCACTTATATTAGAACTAACACCATCACTAAGTTAGATCTAACACCATCACTAACATAAGAACTAACGCCATCACTAACACCATCACTAATGTTAGATCTAACACCATCACTAAGTTAGATCTAACACCATCACTAACATAAGAACTAACGCCATCACTAACACCATCACTTATATTAGAACTAACACCATCACTAAGTTAGATCTAACACCATCACTAACGTTAGAACTAACACCATCACTAACGTTAGATCTAACACCATCACTAACGTTAGATCTAACACATCACTAACGTTAGAACTAACACCATCACTAACATAAGAACTAACGCCATCACTAACACCATCACTAAGTTAGATCTAACACCATCACTAAGTTAGATCTAACACCATCACTAAGTTAGATCTAACACCATCACTAAGTTAGATCTAACACCATCACTTATATTAGAACTAACACCATCACTAAGTTAGATCTAACACCATCACTTATATTAGAACTAACACATCACTAACGTTAGATCTAACACCATCACTAACGTTAGAATCTAACACCATCACTAACATAAGAACTAACGCCATCACTAACACCATCACTAACGTTAGAACTAACACCATCACTTATATTAGAACTAACACCATCACTAAGTTAGATCTAACACCATCACTTATATTAGAACTAACACCATCACTAAGTTAGATCTAACACCATCACTAACATAAGAACTAACGCCATCACTAACACCATCACTAAGTTAGATCTAACACCATCACTAACGTTAGATCTAACACCATCACTAACGTTAGAACTAACACCATCACTAACGTTAGAACTAACACCATCACTAACGTTAGATCTAACACCATCACTAACGTTAGATCTAACACCATCACTTATATTAGAACTAACACCATCACTAAGTTAGATCTAACACCATCACTAAGTTAGATCTAACACCATCACTAAGTTAGATCTAACACCATCACTAACATAAGAACTAACGCCATCACTAACACCATCACTAAGTTAGATCTAACACCATCACTAACGTTAGATCTAACACCATCACTAACATAAGAACTAACGCCATCACTAACACCATCACTTATATTAGAACTAACACCATCACTAATGTTAGATCTAACACCATCACTAACGTTAGATCTAACACCATCACTAACATAAGAACTAACGCCATCACTAACACCATCACTAAGTTAGATCTAACACCATCACTAAGTTAGATCTAACACCATCACTAAGTTAGATCTAACACCATCACTTATATTAGAACTAACACCATCACTAACGTTAGATCTAACACCATCACTTATATTAGAACTAACACCATCACTAACATAAGAACTAACGCCATCACTAACACCATCACTTATATTAGAACTAACACCATCACTAACGTTAGATCTAACACCATCACTAACGTTAGATCTAACACCATCACTAACGTTAGATCTAACACCATCACTAAGTTAGATCTAACACCATCACTAACGTTAGATCTAACACCATCACTAAGTTAGATCTAACACCATCACTAAGTTAGATCTAACACCATCACTAACATAAGAACTAACGCCATCACTAACACCATCACTAACGTTAGATCTAACACCATCACTAAGTTAGATCTAACACCATCACTAAGTTAGATCTAACACCATCACTAACGTTAGATCTAACACCATCACTAACGTTAGATCTAACACATCACTAACGTTAGATCTAACACCATCACTTACATTAGAACTAACACCATCACTAACGTTAGAACTAACACCATCACTAACGTTAGATCTAACACCATCACTAACGTTAGATCTAACACCATCACTAAGATTAGATCTAACACCATCACTAACGTTAGATCTAACACCATCACTAACGTTAGATCTAACACCATCACTAAGTTAGATCTAACACCATCACTTATATTAGAACTAACACCATCTACCATCACTTATATTAGAACTAACACCATCACTAAGTTAGATCTAACACCATCACTAACATAAGAACTAACGCCATCACTAACACCATCACTAACGTTAGATCTAACACCACCACTAACATAAGAACTAACGCCATCACTAACACCATCACTAACGTTAGATCTAACACCATCACTAACATTAGAACTAACACCATCACTAGCGTTAGATCTAACACCATCACTAACGTTAGATCTAACACCATCACTAATGTTAGATCTAACACCATCACTAACGTTAGATCTAACACCATCACTAACATAAAGATAATAATTTTCGTTCCGGTTGTCTTCAGAGCTGAAGCGTAGTGGGTAAAATATCCTCCGCCGTGGGCCAGCGTGCCCGCCCGCGGAGCTGCCTCCTGGTCCAATTGATTTTGCATCATCTGCAGCCAGAGCAGGAGAGAGAGAGAGAGAGAGAGAGAGAGAGAGAGAGAGAGAGAGAGAGAGAGAGAGAGAGAGAGAGAATGGTTGCTTCTTTCCCCAAGGCCACTAGCGAGTGGTTGGTTATTCGCTACGTAGATAGTGAGGGCCAAATGGGACGATAGAGAATTTCGATCGAGCCTCAGAGACTTTGAACTAATATATATATATATATATATATATATATATATATATATATATATATATATATATATATATATATATCCCCCATACATTCGCGTCATTTCCCGCGTTAAGCGTCAAGAACAGATGACAGAGCCTAGGAGGGAAAAATCCTCACTTGGCTCCCTTCTCTGTTCTTTCATGGAAAGTAAAACAAGAGGGGAGGATTTCCATCCCCTCCCCACTCCCACCAAGACTACATCAATTTTTTTTACATTCTGTACTGTGGTTCATCCATAATTTCCCTCAATGCTTACGATTATCACTCATATAATCTCTCTTACGTAATTAATATAATTTCTTCTCATTCCTCCTGGCAGAAGGAGAGAGGGGTTTAAGGAGGCCACGTAGTGACCACCACCGGAGTATGTCGCCTGATGGTCACACGAGCCAATCATTTCAGAGGAGAGGTTTACAGAAGACTGTAAACACCGACTCCTCCTATGCCAGTACCTTGCCTCGACCACAACGAAGACACCGAGCACTCGCTGTTCAACGACCCTGTACTCTGCGCACATAGACACACAGACACACAGCATCTCAATGTTTTATAACCTTAGGTCCCGACCGGTGGACGTGGCCGACTTCATGAGCGCTGAGGGAGCCTCAAAATTAAAGGGACTCCTAAGCAAGGAGGTAAGGTTAATTTTCAAAAGAAGGAACAGAGAAGGGGGCCAGGGGAGGATATTCCCTCAGAGGCCCAGTCCTCTGTTCTTAACGCTACCTCGCTAGCGCGGGAAATGGCGAATAGTTTGAAAGAAAAAAAAAAAAAAATATATATATATATATATATATATATATATATATATACATATATATATATATATATATATATATATATATATATATATATATACATATATTCCTATGAGTCCACGGGGAAAATGAAATACGAAAAGCTCTCAAGTGCACTTTCGTGTAATAATCACATCATCAGGGGAGACACAAGAGAGAAATATAACAGTCAGTTGATATATATATATATATATATATATATATATATATATATATATATATATATATATATACTAAAGAATTCAGTGCATGAGTGTATTCATACCATTTCTGGGTTTACACCTGAATTCTTTTCTCTGCCATTTTCCTGCTCACTCTTGGAAAAGTATCTTGTGTGCTATTTCTCCAAGACTACAAAAGGTATGCAGATGAAACATGCACGAATGTATTCAGGCAATGGCTACCTCCATTTACCCTGGGTCCGGGGAGTGGCCAGCCAGCCTCCAAGCCTCCACTCCCAAGGTTTCTGCCTAGCGAAGCGGACTGTGCCATGCCTCCACCACTGGAGATGAAAGTGGAATACAATCCTAGCTGGTGAAATGTCAAGGTGGTAATATTTCTTATTTGTGATCTATATATATATATATATATATATATATATATATATATATATATATATATATATATATATATATATATCATCTCGTACCCTCAGCCTCACTTTTCTATCATGGACATTTCTGCAATTTGAATGGGAAACAATGGATGCAAATTAACTCTATAAGAATTGAAGGAGTGTCTGATATTGTATCAATACAGGTGGCAGATATTCTGATGGGCGTGGTTAGTACAAGTGTCTGATGGGCATGGGTAGGACTTGTGGTACTGAGAGTCTGTTGGGCATGGTTAACACTAGTGGTAGTCAGAGTCTGATGGGCGTGATCTATGTCAGGACCTGGGCCCATTAGATAAAGGAAGGTGATAACCCCCATCATCTGATGGGCATGAAGGGTGGGCGAATACTGTGACTTTCCAGAATGTACATTCTAACTATAGTAGTGATGATAAGTACCAATTATCATCACTATCATCGCTATTCTTCTCTTTATCATTACCATTATTATCGCCATTTATCATCATCGATATCACTCAAATCCCTACTGTCATTATCATTAATGATACCCAGTATTATCATAATTATTACCATCTATCTGTTCGTGATCTAGCCAAACCTACAGGTCTACGCTGTAATATGTAGCTTTACAATTCTCAAATAAACAATTTGTTATATTTCTCGTATTACGATAGCCTTTGTTTCTCTTTATCTTATTAATTCATTTACCAAGTTTAGTAAGCAGGAGAGCCATAAAGTTCCCCTTTCCATTTTGTAGATTACGTCTACCTTTACGTAGAATGTCCCTACCTTTATGTAGAATGTTCCTACCTTTATGTAGAATGTTCCTACCTTTATGTAGAATGTTCCTACCTTTATGTAGAATGTTCCTACCTTTATGTAGAATGTTCCCACCTTTATGTAGAATGTTCCTACCTTTATGTAGAATGTTCCTACCTTTATGTAGAATGTTCCCACCTTTATGTAGAATGTTCCTACCTTTATGTAGAATGTTCGTACCAATGCGTCGTCTGTTGCTGCCTTCATGTACACTGTTGCCGTACAATCAAGTACCCGAACATATACAAGCCTTTGGACATATTATCGACCGTATATCTTACAAAGACGTATTCCACATCCACTTCTCCCTGGAGGGAAGCATCAGATCACACGATCATTCATCAACAGTTGGCTGAAGCTTTCGAACGACGCTTGTTGCAGTTAACCTACTGTTCCTCCTGCGGGAGGAGCTGGAGTGTGATGGTGGAGGCCACGCAAGTGTTTGGGGTCACAGTCGAGAGGGGACATGCGTCTGCCAGACCCGTGTGAAGCCCTACAGGAGGGCTGTTCAGTGCGATCGTATGAAATGGTTCTCAAAGGAACGGCCATCAACACCGAGGTGGCTCCTGCGCCAGACGTGTGGCACAAAGGCTTCAGGAGTGTCCGAGGCCCGAGATGTACACTGTAACTGTACACTGGCAAGGGATGTACTCCCTGTGGAGGACAACCGAAGTGGTCGGAATAGATGATAACGATTTACTTCAGGGCGTGGAGGATGAGGAACCCGTTCCTACCGGGGTATCGGCCTACTACACGCCAGGACCGGGTTTTGAGTCCTTGGCAAAGAGTACACAAGTAGCTAGTGTACATAAGATGCATGTGAAATCTCAAGAAAGTTGAAAATACGAAGTGCCAAGTGCTTTCGTATAATCGCGTCCGTTTCCCTGTGGTCTTACCTGCACACACACACACACACATACAATCTATTTATCTACCTATCCATCTCTCTATCTATCTGTCTATCTATCTATCTATCTATCTATCTATCTATCTATATATATATATATATATATATATATATATATATATATATATATATATATATATCCAATACTCCTATACATACATACATTATTTACCAATAACACAAGAGCGAAACTGATCTACAGTTTTCCATGGAGGACTTAATCTCGTGTACAACAGACATTCGTGTGTGTTTGTGTTTCAGGTTTTTGCCACTTTTGCTGGTCACCAAGTCTGATGGCTGGTACGCAAACAAAGTTAAAACTTGCTGTCCCTCTTATATCAAGAACATTACGGCTGATATCGTGAAGTTCTGGAACTTTTCAACACACGAACATCGAGCGAGTGATTTTCTACCTCACGTCGAGTTGTGTTGCAGGTCGAGAGACGAGAGCTCATACTGGAGGTTTTGGAGGAGGACGATCTTATTCCTAGGGGTTTTGATTCTTTCCAGGTCATCACGATGCGAGGATCCAGGCTCCTCCACCACGCTAAGCAGGGCCACTCGCCTCGAAAGCAGCTGGGGTTGACACTCGGTTGGGTTAGTTCAGGAACTCAGAACCGTATTCTTGTACCTTTAACCTCAACCTCCCTTTCACTCTTTGTTAATATTCTCCTTCTTATGCATCGAGGAAGTGTGCAATGGTAAGTCTTACCTACTGTCTTACTAGGCGCCAGTGCCTTCCAGATAATTCAGTCCACCAAAGTTCACAACCCCTGTCCCATCCACTACTGCCTCATCAAATCCCAGCTCACAGAGTTTCTCGGTGTCACTATGGCCTTAAACTAACCTGGAAGAAACACTTAAACGTTATCATAGCCACGTTCTCCGTAGACTCAAAATATCTGGACTCCCTTCGTCTAAGATTACGTAAGAACACAACAGTTGTTCTTCCCAAACCTACTTATGTCTCCTCTTCCTGGTCAGTCTCCCTGTCCACAACATAACAGAGGCCAATTGGAAAGGAGCAAGATAAGAGGATGCAAGATCATTCTTGGTCTCCCATTATACCAAGATGTCAAGCGCCACCCAACACACTTGTATTCCCAGCCTCCCTCTCGACTCTCTCCAACCATCACCTGGTCCTCATGCGCCAGTTCACGAAAAGAAGCGACTGCACCTACCACGCCACCGTTACCTCCTACCACCTCGTCCCCAGGTCACACTTGCATAGTGAGGGGGTATGTGATGTTTGAATCATTTTCCACATCTGAAGGTGTTGAAAGATCTTTCTGTTGGTGGATATTGCTTGACGTCAATGTAGGCGGTGGGTATAGGCTTAAAGCCCAAACTGCCAGTCAAACCGGCCAACTATCCCTCGTCACCAAGTTGCAGTTCGGCACACAAGAGCATCGAATCCATCCATACTCGTACTGACGGCTACAATAGCAGGCCAATATCCATCACTATCAACATTTCATACAACGTTTCATACATATGAAAGAGATTGTTTGTTTAACACTCTCTTTCCTTCCTCTGATGTCTACATCATAAACATTTTCTCTGTGTTTCATGAGCCTTCAACTACTCTAAATATTCAATAAACCATTATCTATCTATTGACATTATTGAATACCTCCTCACACTTTACAAATCTATCGGCAGTCCATAGGACACTGCTCCAGCTTTACTGTACACTTTCGACACAATGCTCAAAATTAGCTTTCCATGGCTCACTGTGGCGAGGGAGAAACGAGTCACAAGTCTTATATGTTTTGTCTTTCTCCTCCTGAGGGTCACTAGGCAGCGATGACGACCTAGTCTGCATCCTCAAGGCCTCGGTAAAAACTCCCCCCCCACATGTCACAGGTCATCCTCGCTGGACGCAACAGCCCCGTAAACCACACACTTCACAACACTTTATGACGTGGCCAAGTTCTAAAGCCACACATCACCTGTCTGCATGTATACTGCATTACTCTCCCTCCTGTGAGGAGGGTAAGGGAAGTTCCCTTCCGTCTTGTGACAACGGTAAGGGGAAGTTCCCTTCCGTCTTGTGACGACAGTAAAGGGAAGTTCCCTTCCGTCTAGTGACGACAGTAAAGGGAAGTTCCCTTCCGTCTAGTGACGACAGTAAAGGGAAGTTCCCTTCCGTCTTGTGACGACAGCAAAGGGAAGTTCCCTTCCGTCTAGTGACGACAGTAAAGGGAAGTTCCTTTCCGTCTTGTGACGACAGTAAGGTGAAGTTCCTTTCCGTCTTGTGACGACGGGAAGGGGAAGTTCCTTTCCGTCTTGTGATGACGGTAAGGGGAAGTTCCCTTCCGTCTTGCGACTAGTATCAAAGTGGTTCTTATCCGTCTTGCGACGCTGAGTGACCACCAAACGCAGGTCCCCACCGACTTCAAAGACTGTGTTCACAGTAACCTGACCCGGGAGGATAGTGATATACGCCACGCTAACGGAAGGACTGAACTCCTGTGGGATCAAAGTGAATGAAGGACTCTTCCTGACAGAGGACCCGCCGGTGGAGCACTCCTACCTTAATGACATGGTTGTTTTTTTCCCCCAGGATGGTAGCGGAAGAGGAGCCCGAGGGACGATAGCGTCTGCCACACGCACTCTCCCTAACTGGTAAACCAACTGTCTAAAGATTAAGGATCCTAGTATAGATAAGGACGTAGGTGGAGGCGTTGTGTTGGATGAGTATGGACGGAATCTGACATCAAGTGAGCAGAACATCTCTGCTCACTTGATGGGTGAGAGCAGCAGGAGCAGCTGCAGTAGGAAGAGTAGTAGGTGCAGCAGAAGCAGCAGCAGTAGCGGGTGTAGCAGGAGCAGCAACAGCAGGAGGAGGTGTAGCAAGAACAGCAGCAGCAGCGGGAGCAGCAGGAACAGCAGTAGTAGCAGGTGTAGCAGGAACAGCAACAGCAGGAGGAGGTGTAGCAAGAACAGCAACAGCAGGAGGAGGTGCAGCAGGAACAGCAGCAGCAGCGGGTGCAGCAGGAACAGCAGTAGTAGCAGGTGTAGCAGGAACACCAACAGCAGGAGGAGGTGTAGCAAGAACAGCAGCAGTAGCAGGTGCAGCAGGAACAGCAGCAGTAGCAGGTGTAGCAGGAACAGCAACAGCAGCAGCAGGTGTAGCAGGAACAGCAGCAGCAGGTGTAGCAGGAGCAGGTGTAGCAGGAACAGCAGCAGCAGGTGTAGCAGGAACAGCAGCAGCAGGTGTAGCAGCAGCAGGTGTAGCAGGAACAGCAGCAGCAGGTGTAGCAGGCACAGCAGCAGCAGGTGTAGCAGGAACAGCAGCAGCAGGTGTAGCAGGAACAGCAGCAGCAGGTGTAGCAGGAACAGCAGTAGCAGGAGCGGGTGCAGCAGGAACAGCAGCTTGAGGAACGCAAGGGGGTTTAAACATGGTGAAAATTCACTTTTTCTTTGTCAAATCGAATTGTGTTACTGTATTAAAGAGTGGGTCAGTTTCTTGTGTACACACACACACACACACACACACACACACACATATATATACAGGTGTTACCGGACTCCGCCGGCACGAGGTTACACCGCGAGTGAAAAGTCATTTTTTGGAGAGGATGCATCACTGGGAGTTGTTTCATCAGAGAACTACTCACTCCAAGGGAGTCCACATTTACCTGCCGCTGGAAGTAGCGCACCCTTGAAGCCGCTGGGGCCCATTCGGAGACAATATCAATAATGATGATAATGATAATGATAATTATGATAATAAATGATAATAACGACAATAATGAGAACAGAATAATAATATAAATACACACATACACACAACCATGCATTATAGCTGGGGTACCCGGCGCTGCAGAGAGAAAAAAAAATGGCTTGAGTAAAAAACGTTTAAATGAATATGCATAAAGACCATAAAAACTGCGAGAAAAGGCCTTTGTTGGCTTTAAAACGCCCCTCAAGGCCACCGACTCCTGACAACCTGAAGGAGTTCCACGAATTTGTAGTTCGTCAGAGCCTGGAGAGAGAGGTGGTCTTTGCTGGTCTGTAAGGCCAGGCTCTCGTACCCTTGGGTCCAGCCTTCGATACCAAGATACCATCATTATGATCCGAGGCTGATAGGTCCTCTATAGTGAATGAGAGGAGTGAACTGAGCTTTGTATAAAGCTTGCAAAGTATTAGCCTTTTGTGTCCTCCAAATGGTCTTCAAGGCCAACGTGCCATAACTCAAAACCTTACCCAGACCCTGAAGTACCTACATGTAGGTCTGGGGGTCTCTGGTGACTACAATAAGGCCGTGAAAGAAGTAAAATCAAACAGACGCTCATACCCTTGAATATGTGTGTGTGTGTGTGTGTGTGTGTGTGTGTGTGTGTGTGTGTGTGTGGATCTTCTCCAAAGGCCACAGTACAGCAGACGGGATAAAGTCCACGGAAACTGTCAGTTCAAGAACGCGCACCAGTTTGGCCACCCGTCACCCCTCCTACTTCGTCTCTGTGGTTACCACGACTTGTACCAAGCCACAGCGTAAGCCGACTGGTCCTTCAGTATGCTAGACGTAATGAGGCTAACGACAGTACCAAAGGGGAGGTCGTCCCTCCATCACGTGACCATCAGAGAGAAGACCTGACCTGACCTGACCTGAGGTCAGAGGGTTAAGTGGCTTGTTTTCAACTCGGGATGCAATCACCTGGTGCTGGGCTGTTTATATGTCATACACCTGCTTCCAGTGTGACAGGTGGTTATCATACACCTGCTTCCAGTGTGACAGGTGGTTATCACACACCTGCTTCCAGTGTGACAGGTGGTTATCATACACATGCTTCCAGTGTGACAGGTGGTTATCCTACACCTGCTTCCAGTGTGACAGATGGTTATCATACACCTGCTTCCAGTGTGACAGGTGGTTATCCTACACCTGCTTCCAGGGTGACAGGTGGTTATCATACACCTGCTTCCAGTGTGACAGGTGGTTATCACACACCTGCTTCCAGTGTGACAGGTGGTTATCATACACCTGTTTCCAGTGTGACAGATGGTTATCATATCCCTGCTTCCAGTGTGACAGGTGGTTATCATACACCTGCTTCCTGTGTGACAAGTGGTTATCACACACCTGTTTCCAGTGTGACAGGTGGTTATCATACACATGCTTCCAGTGTGACAGGTGGTTATCCTACACCTGCTTCCAGTGTGACAGCTGGTCACCCTATACTTACTCCGAGTGTGACAGATGGTCATCGGGACAGAGTTGCAAAAGAAAACCTGGAGGGACAACAGAACACCTGGAAAGAAGCCTGGGGTCCAGGGGAGCTGGAACACGAAGCGACATTCTCCTCAAGCAGAGACAGGTCCACTGGAAGGATAAATGGCTCTTCACGTCCTCCATGGTCTACGACATACTGGCTGGCTGGCCAGCTCTGTGAGGGCTACACGGGAATCCGATAGCATCCAACATTTCATTTCGGTGTGCCGATGCATCCCCACTCCCTCCTCCTCCGTCCTGTGAGAGAATGGGAGCTGGAGTCCACTCTCTCGGAGGAGCTGGAAGAGCGCAACGACCTGGAACCTCGATCTTCAGCTTTAAGAAATCTCTCTCTCTCTCTCTCTCTCTCTCTCTCTCTCTCTCTCTCTCTCTCTCTCTCTCTCTCCTTCTGTGAGGTTACTTAGTGAAATCCTAAAACTGTGGGAGAACAAGACGTAAAAGAGGACCTGTACGAAGATCTTGAGCGAGACAGATATCACAAAACCTTTTTTTTTTTTTTTTCATGGCTGTTTCTTTTTTTTCTTTAATCGTCTCCCCTTAATCAAGCGTATCATTTTCTTTATCCGTATACTGTGTGTAATTACCCGAGGACCGATTTCTATGGGAGATGCCCTGGTATTACTACTCAGGCGCCCTGTCTGCAGGCTCCTGCTGCACCCCAAAGGGTATGCTACTTCCAGTGGCAGGGAAATGGAGACTCTTTTGGAGTGACAAGTTCTGTGACGAGACTTTACTTCTAGTGGGACAACCTTGACTCTACGCTCGTGGTGTAACCTCAAGCAGGTGAAGCCCGGTAACACCTTTTTCCCTCTATCTATCTATCTATCTATCTATCTATCTATCTATATATATATATATATATATATATATATATATATATATATATTTCTTTTTTTATTTTATATTAATTTTGCTTTATCGCTGTCTCCCGCGTTAGCGAGGTAGCGCAAGGAAACAGACGAAAGAATGGCCCAACCCACCCACATACACATGTATATACATACACGTCCACACACGCAAACATACATACCTATACATCTCAACGCATACATATATATACATACACAGACATATACATATATGCACATGTACATAATTCATACTGTCTGCCTTTATTCATTCCCATCGCCACCTCGCCACACATGGAATAACAACCCCCTCCCCCCTCCTGTGCGCGAGGTAGCGCTAGGAAGACAACAAAGGCCCCATTCGTTCACACTCAGTCTCTAGCTGTCATGTAATAATGCACCGAAGCCACAGCTCCCTTTCCACATCCAGGCCCCACACAACTTTCCATGGTTTACGCCGGACGCTTCACATGCCCTGGTTCAATCCATTGACAGCACGTCGACCCCGGTATACCAAATCGTTCCAATTCATTGTATTCCTTGCACGCCTTTCACCCTCCTGCATGTTCAGGCCCCGATCACTCAAAATCTTTTTCACTCCATCCTTCCACCTCCAATTAGGTCTCCCACTTCTCCTCGTTCCCTCCACCTCAGACACATATATCCTCTTGGTCAATCTTTCCTCACTCATTCTCTCCATATGACCAAACCATTTCAAAACACCCTCTTCTGCTCTCTCAACCACACTCTTTTTAATACCATAGATCTCTCTTACCCTATCATTACTTACTCGATCAAACCACCTCACAAAACATATTGTCCTCAAACATCTCATTTCCAGCACATCCACCCTCCGCACAACTCTATCCATAGCCCATATATATATATACATACATATATATATATATAAATATATATATATATATATATATATATATATATATATATATATATATATATATATATATATATGTATATATATATATATTATCCCTGGGGATAGGGGATTAAGAATACTTCCCACGTATTCCCTGCGTGTCGTAGAAGGCGACTAAAAGGGGAGGGAGCGGGGGGCTGGAAATCCTCCCCTATCGTTTTTTTTTTTTTTTTTCTTAATTTTCCAAAAGAAGGAACAGAGGGGGCCAGGTGAGGATATTCCAAAAAAGGCCCAGTCCTCTGTTCTTAACGCTACCTCGTTAACGCGGGAAATGGCGAATAGTTTAAAAGAAAAAGAAAATATATATATATATATATATATATATATATATATATATATATATATATATATATATATATATATATATAAGGGCCATATCATCTTGCTTAAAGATCGTGCCGTTGTTGTACTCAAGGACTGAGTCGTCGTGCTCAAGGGTCGTACCGTCATTCTAAGGGGTCATACAGTCATGTTGTAGGGTCGTACCTTCGTGCTCATAGGTCGCACAGCAGCGCTCAAGGGTCGTACTGTCGCACTCAAGGGTCGTAAAGTCGTGCTCAAGGATCAAAGTTAAACACAAGTCCATTACGATTGGATCGGGGCGGCACAAACTGACCCTAAGGACGAAACGCTCGTCTCTGGCTGGGGATGATCGACCATTCGTGTGGCAGTGGGTTTCCCAGCGCCGGAAAAAAAAAAAAAAAGGTGCGTAATCCGGTTATCAAGCGGTTCGGTTATCAGACATCCTGTACAGGACAACCAACCGGAATGTCCATAAAAGCAAGGATGGCAGTCACGTGTTCTAAATTTTCTAATCCATATTCTGATGTATCACAATATATAAACGAAATAACTACTTCTTATAACTATTTCTAACATTACTTCCCTTTGCTTCTAAAAACTATCTTTAGTACTTTCATAGTAAAACAAAGATAATATATATATATATATATATATATATATATATATATATATATATATATATATATATATATATATATATATATATATTGACTGGTTGGTAAGTTTATTCAATGCATGTATGATTCATGGTGAGGTGCCTGAGGATTGGCGGAATGCTTGCATAGTGCCATTGTACAAAGGCAAAGGGGATAAGAGTGAGTGCTCAAATTACAGAGGTATAAGTTTGTTGAGTATTTCTCGGAAATTATATGGGAGGGTATTGATTGAGAGGGTGAAGGCATGTACAGAGCATCAGATTGGGGAAGAGCAGTGTGGTTTCAGAAGTGGTAGAGGATGTGTGGATCAGGTGTTTGCTTTGAAGAATGTATGTGAGAAATAGAAAAGCAAATGGATTTGTATGTAGCATTTATGGATCTGGAGAAGGCATATGATAGAGTTGATAAGAGATGCTCTGTGGAAGGTATTAAGAATATATGGTGTCGGGGGGCAAGTTGATAGAGGCACTGTAAAGTTTTTATCGAAGATGTAAGGCATGTGTACGTGTAGGAAGAGAAGAAAGTGATTAGTTCTCAGTGAGTGTTAGTTTGCGGCAGGGGTGTGTGATGTCTCCATGGTTGTTTATTTTGTTTATGGATGGGGTTGTTAGGGAGGTAAATGCAAGAGTATTGGAAAGAGGGGCAAGTATGCAGTCTGTTGTGGATGAGAGAGCTTGGGAAGTGAGTCAGTTGTTGTTCACTGATGATACAACGCTGGTGGCTGATACGTGTGAGAAACTGCAGAAGCTGGTGACTGAGTTTGGTAAAGTGTGTGAAAGAAGAAAGTTAAGAGTAAATGTGAATAAGAGCAAGGTTATTAGGTACAGTAGGGTTGAGGGACATGTCAATTGGGAGGTAAGTTTGAATTGAGAAAAACTGGAGGAAGTAAAGCGTTTTAGATATCTGGGAGTGGATTTGGCAGCGGATAGAACCATGGAAGCGGAAGTGAATCATAGGGTGGGGGAGGGGGGCGAAAGTTCTGGGAGCGTTGAAGAATGTTTGGAAGTCGATAACATTATCTCGGAAAGCAAAAATGGGTATGTTTGAAGGAATAGTGGTTCCAGCAATGTTATATGGTTGCGAGGCGTGGGCTATAGATAGAGTTGTGCGGAGGAGGGTGGATGTGCTAGAAATGAGATGTTTGAGGACAGTATGTGGCGTGAGGTGGTTTGATCAAATAAGTAATAATAGGGTAAGAGAGATGTGTGGTAATAAAAAGAGTGTGGTTGAGAGAGCAGAAGAGGGTGTTTTGAAATGGTTTGGTAACATGGAGAGAATGAGTGAGGAAAGATTGACCAAGAGGATATATGTGTCAGAGGTGGAGGGAACGAGGAGAAGTGGGAGACCAAATTGGAGGTGGAAAGATGAAGTGAAAAAGATTTTGAATGATCGGGGCCTGAACATGCAGGAGGGTGAAAGGCGTGCAAGGAATAGAGTGAATTTTAACGATGCGGTATACCGGGGTCGACGTGCTGCCAATGGAATGAACCAGGGCGTGTGAAGCGTCTGAGGTAAGCCATGGAAAGTTCTGTGGGGCCTGGATCTGGAAAGGGAGCTGTGGTTTCAGTGCATTATACATGACAGCGAGAGACTGGGTGTGAACAAATGTGGCCTTTGTTGTCTTTTCCTAGCGCTACCTCACGCACATGCGGGGGGAGGGAGTTGTTATTTCATGTGTGGCGGGGTGGCGATGGGAATGAATAAAGGTAGACGGTATGAATTATGTACATGTGTATATATGTATATGTCTGTGTGTGTGTATATATATATATATATATATATATATATACGTTGAGATGTATTGGTATGTATATTTGCGTGTGTGGACGTGTATGTATATACATGTGTATGTGGGTGAGTTGGGCCATTCTATCGTCTGTTTCCTTGCGCTACCTTGCTAACGCGGGAGACAGCGACAAAGCAAAATAATAATAATAATAATAATATATATATATATATATATATATATATATATATATATATATATACACAAAGAACCACAAAGAGGTTGGGGTTTAAACGAGACGGTAGGATTCAAGTCCAAACGAGAGATATTTTCAAGTCAATATCTGGGCCCATGAAAATGAAACCCTTATAGGATATGGTTCTCTCAGTAACGCAGTATATCCAAAGTGTGTGTGTGTGTGTGGGGGGGGGGGGAAGTGTGGGATAAGGGAGCTGAATGTTATGGGTTTAATCTACAGTCCATCTTGGTAATGGCCGGACACTGCAGTACAGTGCCTCGTGAGCACAAACTATCGAGAGGCAGTTCGATGGAAGAGAGAACTACCATCTGCAGATCTCTTACTGAGAGAGAGAGAGAGAGAGAGAGAGAGAGAGAGAGAGAGAGAGAGAGAGAGAGAGAGAGAGAGAGAGAGAGAGAGAGAGAGAGAGATTCTTGGAGATGAGATAACTCAACGTGGAGTGATTAGAATATCATGCATGATCACAATTTGTGAATTACGCTCCTTAGCTTAACTCATATATATATATATATATATATATATATATATATATATATATATATATATATATATATATATATATATATATATTGGAAAGGATCACAATTTTGCGCGTGATCAAGATATTCCTATGAGTCCACGGGGAAAATGAAACACGAAAAGTTCCCATGTGCACTTTCGTGTAATAATCACATCATCAGGGGAGACACAAGAGAGAAATATAACAGTCAGTTAATATACATCGAAGAGACGAAGCTAGGACGCCATTTGGTAAACATGTTTACCAAATGGCGTCCTAGCTTCGTCTCTTCGATGTATATCAACTGACTGTATATTTCTCTCTTGTCTCTCCTGATGATGTGATTATTACACGAAACTGCACTTGGGAACTTTTCGTGTTTCACTTTCCCCGTGGACTCATAGGAATATATATATATATATATATATATATATATATATATATATATATATATATATATATATATATATTATATGGAGCGGGGGGCTGGAAATCCTCCCCTCTCGTTTTTTTTTTTTAATTTTCCAAAAGAAGGAACAGAGGGGGCCAGGTGAGGATATTCCAAAAAAGGCCCAGTCCTCTGTTCTTAACGCTACCTCGCTAACGCGGGAAATGGCGAATAGTTAGAAAAAAAAAAAAAAAAGAATATATATATATATATATATATATATATATATATATATATATATATATATATATATATATATAGGGTGACAACTGTTCCTCATCCGTTACTGTTAGACCTTTAAATTTTTTTTGTCCAAGAGCATCACCAACAACTTTAGTCTTTGTAGCTTTCCTTTGCTCTCTCTTCCGATGATGCTTTCCCTGTCCCTCCTACTGACAGGGTAATTACCTTCGGTTTTCTAACTCCACTGTGGATGATTCCTATGTTCCCTCACCCCTTGACGCACTTCAGTCCCCACTCTCCTTCCCCCCTCCATCATCTCTCTTGTTACTGGCCGAAAAGCCCCACCACTGTAAAACTCCCTCCCCGTCCAGTACAAATGGGTAATTACACCTACTGTAATTACACAGAGTAATTACACTCAGGTTAATTGCAAAAGCAAGACGTAAGGACCAGATGGACATCCATCCTCAGTGTCCTGAAGGCATGAGCTTCTGAAAGCACGCTGAAGGCATGAGCTTCTGAAAGCACGCCCGTGCCAACGCGTCTGTTTCTCTCGATTATAAGAACAGTTAAAAAGAACATTCTTACAGTGATCCAGCTGGTCTCAGAGCACAATGACTCCTCTAATTCTTCCAACTATATTACTATTGCTTTATCTTTTATCCAAAGATAATCTTCAAAGTCTTTTGAATCTCTCCACAACTTACAATTTCTTTCAGAAATACTGAATCACAAATTCTTCTTTCTTTCTGATCATTCAGTATGGCTTTTCCGAGTTAAGATTCGCCAGCGACATCATCATCATCATCTATTCCCTGTTTTTTTTTTTTTTTTTTTCTAAATGCCTGGTCATCGTCTCTGAAAGACTCCGGGGAAATCCTGTATTGTGGACCTTGATATATCGGAAGCTTCTGACGGGTCGTAGCTCTCGCGCCTGATCACTTCTCTCGTATACCTCTCCTTCCCCTTCTACTCTATCCTATCAGAATCCAGCTCCCTCGCTGGCTGGTTGATCTCCATAGCTGTTGATGGATCAACTTCTCCCTCGTTCCTATCAACAGTAGTTGTCTCTTTGTGTTCTGTTCTTGTCCCCTCCCATAGTCTTGGTCCTTTTATTCAAACCAAGGATTTCCTATCCCTGAAACATCAGCAAATGGACCCATACAACTGATACCTCATCACTACCGTCCTCCACTTGGTCAAGATCTGCTCCCTATCTTCTTTTGTTCACTCTAAATCCTTTTTAGTCTCTAACCCCCTTCGATATAATCTCGGATTTGGAAAGGATCTCTTCAATGGAAAAGTCACCACTTATATAAGCTTAATACCTTTAAGATCAGTTTCTTCATATTTCTTTTTCTAAGATACCCAATAATTTCCTCACCTCCTATCACGGATTTATGATTCCACCGCTCAGCACAAGATATATATATATATACCTGGTATCCACTTAATGCCTATTTTGAAAACTCCACATTACACAGAGGGAAGCATTTAAGAAACTCTTTGTCCTGTTTAGACATCAGCAGTTCTCCTCTGAACAATTTTACATTTATACACAGGATTGATCCGTCCTTCTGTTGTGTACTGCTCTCACAGCTCGGGAGGTTCCGATTCTATCTACTTGAGAAAGTCGAGTCGTTGGCAATCCGACTTATCAGCTCTCCCAGTCTGACCTCAGTACTAGTCACATTGTGTTGGTTCTTTTTCCCTCTTTTACAGATATTACTCCAGCTTCTGCTTCCAAGACCTGCCTGCTTCTGTGATCCCGCCATTAAATGGACCATGCAAAAGTCGGCAAAACTACTACGTTATGTGGCTGTTGTGTGGTTTGTGACAATTCATGGTTGGGCCGCTGTGAAGTCTGCTCCTTTGTTTACACCAAAGAGAGTTTGAACGCTTTACTTTCTAATGCTTTCCTGAGAGCTTCGAGCTGATCCTTTGTAAGAGAGCCGGTTTTCCACAGCCTCGAAAGTTCCTGGATTATTTTGCCTCTTCTCTTGCTTCTTTGTCTCCTTGTCCTTTTCTTCTTGTCTTTCTTTGTCATTGAAGTCCTGGCCTGGATGTGGAGGCATTTTGGACATAAACGTTCTATGGCATTCTAGTACAATTTCTTTCGTCAGTTCTGCAGTAGAGGTTGAGAAGTTAGAAGTTATGATCTAAAGCAAATGTTTCCTAACCTCAACTGCTCGGTGGCACCCTAGACCATCGCGTCTAACTTCTCCACCTCCACAGCAGAAGTGGCGAAGGAAATATCGCTAGAAAATCATAGAACACTTGTGTCAAAAGACGCCTCCACAATCCACCTTAGGAAGATAGACTCTGGGACAACCATCTTCGATAACTCGTCCACATCCATCTTCCTACACTCTCCCAGACACAGCCCACAGACAGCACCAGGAACGCATGAAGAAGACACCATCAGTCACACGGGGGTCAAGAGCCAGCCAGTGTGTGGAGGAAAGCCAAGACCCTAAGTGAACTCTTTCACATGAGAGGATTCATACCGTCTCTCCTCCCTCGGGGTGGCGGTCTTGGCCAACCAGCGCGGCAGTATTGGCCCATCACTTCGCCTCACCGCTTCCCTCCGCGCGGAGCACTTGCGAACCCTGTGGCCGAGCGATGCTTGACAGGTCGAGTAGTCAAGCTCGAGGCTGTAGGAGCCCCAGAATGTGGCATCAGGCGAACAGACGGACATGCGCGCGCACACACACACACAAACACACACACACACACACACACACACACACACACACACACACAAACACACACACACACACACACACACACAAACACACACACACAAACACACACACACACATACCCAAACTGTTCGAGAACGGGAAAGGTAACCTTGAGCATAAGCTATGTTCGCGTCAATGATCATGTCAGGTACATAAACAGTCAGCATAAACTGAGGTGGGGCAGTCACTGCCGCCGACTGTGACTGTGGTAGGGCAGTCACTGCTGCGAGCCGTAACTGTGGTGGGACAGTCAGTCACTGTCGGCAGCCGTAACTGAGGTGGGACAGACAGTCACTGCTGGTAGCCGTAACTGTGGTGGGACAGACAGTCACTGCTGGCAGCCGTAACTGAGGTGGGACAGACAGTCACTGCTGGTAGCCGTAACTGAGGTGGGACAGACAGTCACTGCTGGTAGCCGTAACTGTGGTGGGACAGACAGTCACTGCTGGTAGCCGTAACTGTGGTAGGACAGTCAGTCACTGCTGGTTGTTGGGAACACAAAAGACTCTCATGTTCAAACACCAGATTCAACAGCGAGTCACAAATGAACACATAGACACAAACATTATCAGGACGTCCTCTGCTTACACCAGAGTAATTGGTGGAGAGAGAGAGAGAGAGAGAGAGAGAGAGAGAGAGAGAGAGAGAGAGAGAGAGAGAGAGAGAGAGAGAGAGAGAGACTGTGAAGATGAGTCTGACCTTTCAAGAACATTTATGGTATTTAAGGAGAGAATCATACTAAAAAAATCTTGTGTCAATATGGTATGACACCACCACTCATAAAATTCGCCCATGTACTTTAAGTATAATGCTCAATCATCTACATTAAAAGGACTGAACTATAAACGTCATTTGGAAACTTGATAGTTTTAATTCAAGATGAAGTAAAGCCTCGCGTGTATTTTCGTCATACATCTGTCTTGGTTCACGGAGAAAATATTCAACGAACGTTTCATTTTTTTTTTGTGAAAGAAAAGTCCGTCTCTACCCATTACATACGTTTATAAATACAGTTCTTCAGTCTTATTATTCCATCCTATTAGTACTGGTCACTTAAGGTTAGTATCGTGTGTTTCTTGGTGTTTGCTAAAGTGATCGAGGGCAAAATGCCTTCTGGATCTGAAGCCTCCCTAAGGAATAGACCAGCCAGAGCGTGAGTCACCAGGAGTGTACACCTCTACCCTCACTAAACCTGAAGAACTCCTATAGGAGGAGGTGCTGAGAACCACTACTTTTGTGAAGCTCTCCTCGTACGTACCTTATAATGACAACGTTCCTTTACCGGTCTGAGGGAACACTGCTTATCACTACTGACATTTAATGTTCGGAGCGTAAATAGGATGCATCAAATCTATCATTCCAGATTAAACAGATCTTTCAGCGGGATTCAATTCTTCCGGGAATTTATCTATACTGGAGTTGGAATTTCCAGCGGGTCGATACCCAGAATTCTGGAGAGATCAGACTGAATTTCGAACGTCAAATTGCCAACAGGGATGAAAGCGTTTGCCAGCGAGTGAGCATATTAGGTTTCGTGGTCGGTACCAACACGGATGGATCGCAGCCAATACCAAAGAACCACCACTTTCCACGTCGCCTCGAAAGTTTCTGGGGAACGCCGGAAGTCTTGGGTTCGCCCTTCAGCACCTGATAGAAGTTGTATCGAGTTCGTGATTTCGTGGCCGTCGATACAGAAGATTCGGAACAGCTTCGACCCAGAGTTCGTGCCAGTCGAGACAGAAGGCTCGGTACAGTTTCGACCCAGAGTTCGTGCCTGTCAAGACAGAGGGCTCGGTACAGCTTCGACCCAGAATTCGTGCTTGTCAAGACAGAAGGCTCGGTACAGCTTCAACCCAGAGTTCGTGCTAGTCAAGACAGAAGGCTCGGTACAGCTTCAACCCAGAGTTCGTGCTTGTCGAGACTGAACGCTCGGTACAACTTCGACCCAGAGTTCGTGCCAGTCGAGACAGAAGGCCCACACGACTGTACTAAATGCCTTAAGCTTGATCTATAGCTACGCATTACCTGCTCCAGTAATCAGGTTTCACTCAGCATGTGTATCAAAACACTCGAGATAGCTAATCTTAGATTTAATCCATTCATCATACCCGCATATTTACGAGGAACTTCAAGAGAATCACTTCAATTTGCCAATAATTTTACCAAAAATACAGCATTCAACTGTCGGAAATAATCTTGAAATATCAAAAACAACCACATACACTAATGATCCTTTGTAGTCTTTTTAATCTTATATGAACTGACAAACCATCAACTCAAGTCACGCTGTAATTCTATCAAAGTGGCTGCATGATGATCGGCGTAAACATGATTACGATTGTCAAAAAGGAATCAGCGTCAAATGTACTGTTGTTCGAACTGTTTCGAATCGTCTTTGCTTCTCTTTTACCCGATGAACACTTCGAACTTTGTTGACTATCTGGTCGCTCCTACTGAACAAGTCCTCTTCTAGCATACATAACAAATTATAAATGTAGTTACTCTCATGATTTTTCATTATCACTATTTCAAGGTTCACTAATCTTCCTCTGTCTCTGTTAAACCTGTTATTATCTAAACTGACAAAAAAAAAAACCGTTTCGTTTTTAACAAGTCATTGTGATCACATATATATATAGCATTTGAAACAAACGACAAGGGGATAATATTGCACCGTCAACTGGCTATACCACACGATCATATTTCCTTTATGCTTTCAAAATCTGATCGAGCAACCTGGATTTCGCCAAATCTGGGCACTAATCTATAACCTAATTCAAATACATCCAAAATAAAGTACAATCCCCCCAAAAAATGTAGCATAATACCAGAAAATAAAGCACAGTACAGATAAAAAATGTAGCACAATACCAGAAAATAAAGCACAGTACAGATAAAAGTAAAGCAAAAAAAAAAAAAATCACAACAGAGAAAATAAAACACAAATAAAGCACAACCCCACAAAAAAACCACACATGCAATATAACCATTGCCCCCAACCCCCCACACACACACAAAAAGGAAGAACCTCATATTCGTATAACTACTAGAAACACAAACATTAGGTTCTGAAGAACAATGTTCATTACTTACGTGAATTCGCTGGTCACGGCGATGGTATGTATGTATGTGTCAACGGATCTTCACAATCATCACTGCTAACTGAGCCAATATTGACTGGGAACCTACCGTCATATTCTGAAAACGAAGAGACGCAAGATGAAGACATACAATATAAAAAGAAACACATACTCCTCATCGAACAACTTCTTGTGTGCTCTCAATAGACATCTTAACAGAATAATGTAAAAGAAGGAAGTATAATATACAATAAGCAACTTAACTAATACACAGGCGTATCGAAAAAATGAAAATATTAAAACACTCACCAGAGAATGGGTTAAAAGCATTTGTAAAAGTCAAACGTAACCCTGCATAGCTTTTAGCTTTGACTATGGCGTGATTAAATTTGCAATGGAAATGCAGTACTTAGAAAATGGAATAAAAGCGGCTGAGTGGGATTTTGAACATCACATCTTATTAAGGCAGCAAACATGGCGATAGTGGTGAGGGTTATGAAGACAACAGAAATATCGTGTTAATTAACATAACCGTTAAGTAAAACACTTGTTGAAATATCAACAGAACTTAAGATAACCAGGATAACCTTACCTAGCCTACCCTAGCAGCCGAGATAAATCTGGAAGTTTAACAGATACAACACAAGTAAAAAACGTAAACAAGCGGGCAAATAGGCGAGCGGCTGTTCCCGCCACCGCCCAACCTCACTACAAGCAGCCAGCCCATGAAGTCCGTCCCCCCCAACAGCACAATAATACTAACGTTGGAATTTCTCTTACAAACTTCCGGAGGGATGGAGAGGTTAACGGAGGTTATATGATGGTTTTCCTAAGTTCTGTTGATCCTTTAACACTGACTCACCGATTCACCGTCAATTACCTTCACTTCTCCTCCTCCCCACTATCGTCTTATTTGATAAAGAGAGAAAAGTTTCCCCCAAATCATGCTCCACACCATTTATTGTTTGTTTGAGACACGACAGCACCACTGCGGTGCAAAATAACTCAATATGCAGAGGTAACACAGAGATAAAGTGGACTTGCACCAAAAGGCATTATCATTGTAATACACTGGTTAAGGCGAGTCGGGAGTTGGAAGATTTTGTTTCGACCCAAACTGGCTCACTCAGGAGTTCGGATCGTCGGTCTTGAGTAATCATACTGGGGTTCGTAGTCACTTTAGGTAACCCCATAGAATTAACATGTAGGGTCGGAGGAAGATTTGATGTTTTATAATCTGGTTCACACATCACTTTGGATGTGATGGAGTTGAAATGTGTATCCTGTTCTCAGGGAAAGCCTTATATTGACCAAAACACACACACACACACACACACACACACAACAGATGGGATCCCCACAGGTGCATCGCCCCCTGTCCTTAAAGTATATATAGATAATTACAAACAGCTAATCACACATACAAAGCTAAAGCTAAAGCTATTAACGTAACTATAACAAATTACTTATCATCAGTAAATTAGAAGAAACAAAAAATAAGTACGTATCCAGTCACTAAGGAGCAAGCAACAACGAAACCCTTGGACGAGCAAATACAGACAGCGAGAATATAAGGCGAGACATACAGCATACGACCCTCCTCCCCTCCTAACATACTTACCACAGCGCATGCGCGCGCAACAAACCCGACGTAATGTGGACTTTTGATATAGCGAACAACCCAAAAATAAAACCTCAAAGAATATATTAAAACAATCTCGAGAATGACCTTTAACACACATAAAGGGAAAAAGTCATTACTGCAAATGAAGTCATTTAAATGTAAAGCCCCAGGTTAGAGAAGTCTGGAGGGGTTAGGTTACTGAGGTCTAGTGATTATATGAGATTCTCTGGGATGATGGCGTGTAGGGGTTGTGTGTGAGGTGGCGTGTGGGGGGTTGTGTGTGTGGAGGTGGTGTGTAGGGTTTGTCTGAGGTGGCGTGTGGGGTGTGTGTGTGTGTGTGTGTGTGTAGGTGGTGTGTGGGGGGTTGTGTCTGAGGTGGTATGTTGGGGTTGTGTCTGAGGTGGTATGTGTAAATTGGCGTGTATGGGTTGTGTGTGTGAGGTGGTATGTGGGGGTTGTGTGTGTGAGGTGGTGCTTGGGAGTTGTGTGTGTGGAGGTGGTGTGTGGGGGTTATATGGGAGTTGATGTGTGGGATTGTGTTTGAGGTGGTGTGTGGGAGTTGTGTGTGAGGTGATGTGTGGTGGTTGTGTGAGGTGGTTTGTAAGGGGTTGTGTGTGAGATGGTGTGTGGGGGTTGTGTGGAAGTTGGTGTGTGTATATGTGTGTTTGTGTGTGTTTGTGTGTGTGTTTGTGTGTGTGTGTGTTGGTGGGGAAGGAGGGCCAGTGATAGTAGTAATAGTAGTAGTAGTATTAGTAGTAGTAGTAATAGTAGTAATTGTAGAAGTAGTGGTGGTGGTGTGTAAGGGGTGGTAGGGGGTTTGGCTGATGATAACCTTAGAGCCAATAATGTAGGTGAGAGCGTGGGGTTCTGTACACCACCAAAAGTGGCTGTCTACGTCCATTCCTCGGCACAGAAACTGACAGACGTCTTGGCTATGTATTCCCACCAGTGCCTGACCAATCCTACCCTCCCCTCTGTGTCACAAGATCTTTTTTTGTGTCACAAGACCTCATCTCTGTGTCACAAAACCTCTAGTCTGTGTCACAAGACCGCTTCCCTGTGTCACAAAACCTCTTGGTCTGTGTCACAAGACCTCATCTCTGTGTTACAGGAACCTTTCTGTGTCTCAGGGAGCACTGGACAAAGAGAGAGAGCCACAGCTCTCAGCCCTGGCCAAGGGGGTGGGGGGTGGGTGGGTTGGGGAATTCCTTGAAATTCACGACTTCTGAAGAATCTCATTGTCAAAAAACACCCACCAATTAACGCCAGGTCTTCTCCTATCATTCTCTGGCATAGTTTCCCTTGACCTAACACAGTCTTTGTCCACTAAATAAATTAAAAAAAAAGCCGGAAGCTTTTCTCACATAATCATTTATAGGAAGGGAAATTTAATTAACATATTTAATTTGGAACTCGCTCAATGTCTTTTTGTGTCGGGTGGCTGGTGGGCCTTTTTTTGTAGATATAGTTGGTCACTCTATTGATTTATCATGTCTATGTTGTCTCCTGCTCTCCCACACACGGTTCTTAGCCCTGGTTGCCGTAAGTTCGGCACATTGTACTTCAAACAATCACACACACACACACACACACATAGAGAGAGAGAGAGAGAGAGAGAGAGAGAGAGAGAGAGAGAGAGAGAGAGAGAGAGAGAGAATGAGAGAGAGAGAGAGAGAGAGAGAGAGAGAGAGAGAGAGAGAGAGAGAGAGAGAGAGAGAGAGAGAGAGAGAGAGAGAGGCATCGCGTACTGTGTAGACCTCCATGGAATGACACCAACATCCAATGGCCCAGCTACTCTGGCCTTTTAGAAAAGTAAAAGATGAACTCGTATACATGTCACCAGACCTCTTGTAAGAGAGACAAAAATAGAGGAGCTGGATCATTTATCTCTTTTTTTTTCTCCCTCTCTCTTTCTCTCCAATAGTGAATCACATATTTAAGAGTTGTATGAGCCGTGGCTGTGTTTGGCTCGCAGTGTAAGTAGACTCTGCTACGTTGGCACGTACAGGACACACCTCCTGCTGCCTGCTACACTAGCATGTACAAGACACACCTCCTGCTGTCTGCTACACTAGCATGTACAAGACACACCTCCTGCTGTCTGCTACACTGTCAATGTGCAGGACACACCTCCTGCTGTCTGCTACACTAGCATGTACAAGACACACCTCCTGCTGTCTGCTACACTGTCAACGTGCAGGACACACCTCCTGCTGTCTGCTACACTGGCACGTGCAAGACACAAACACCTCCTGCTGCTGCTGTTGTTGAAGGCGTGTCTGCTTCATCTATATACGAACCTGCTTCATCATCGGGGCACAAGTAATGGCTCGACTCCATCCTCCAGTAGCGACCCACAGCGAAGCGGATCTGAGATACATAGAAAAAAAAAAAAATAAGGAGGGTCGACTCTTCTTGGCCATTCCGGAATTTGTGTCAGCAGGAATTTTTTTCTTTGGGCATTTGATAAATAATTCTGTAAATTTTGTTATAAATGTCGCAGGTGGATTATTTTCTTTTCCCAGTGGAAGGTCTGTCAGGGCTGGGCCTTAAGGACATCAGGGTTCAGATGGTCCTCCGTCAAAGAGGAAGGAGAGGAGGCCAGTCGTCCTGTGAATCACAAGTTTATGGAATGATCACAGACGACGAAAACGTTGCGTGTCCACATTCCAGGGGACGAAGACCATTATCCATGTTCCAGGGGACGAGGACCATTATCCATGTTCCAGGGGACGAGGACCATTATCCATGTTCCAGGGGACGAAGACCATTATCCATGTTCCAGGGGACGAGGAACATTATCCATGTTCCAGGGGACGAGGAACATTATCCATGTTCCAGGGGACGAGGAACATTATCCATGTTCCAGGGGAAGAGGACCATTATCCATGCTCCAGGGGACGAGGAACATTATCCATGTTCCAGGGGACGAGGACCATTATCCATGTTCCAGGGGACGAGGAACATTATCCATGTTCCAGGGGACGAGGAACATTATCCATGTTCCAGGGAACGAGGAACATTATCCATGTTCCAGGGGACGAGGACCATTATCCATGTTCCAGGGGACGAGGAACATTATCCATGTTCCAGGGGACAAGGAACATTATCCATGTTCCAGGGGACGAGGACCATTATACACGTTCCAGGGGACGAGGAAGATTATCCACTTCAAGAGGAAGAGGAACATTATCCATGTTCCAGGGGACGAGGAACACTATCCACTTTCCAGGGGACGAGGAACATTATCCACGTTCCAGAGGACAAGGAACACTATCCACGTTCCAGAGGACAAGGAACACTATCCACGTTCCAGGGAACGAAAATCCAAACCTACTTTCCCAGGAACGAGGATCCATGTCTACTTTCCAGGCAACAGGGTTCCATACCCACTTTCCATGAAACGGGGATCCATATCCACGTTCCAGGGAACGGGGACCCATATCTCAATACAACTTTCAATACATCTCAGTTAACATTAGACTTAATACAGAAACGAATTCAGGTGAACCTCGCATGTATCTGCCCCAGTATAATAACTCCGCGTGAGGGAGGTAAGAATTTCTTCTGGGGCTCATCTACCATCAAGATAGATAGTTTATTCATGACATAAACCAATTATCATATGCAGATACAAGTGCATCATAACGAAGAAAGTAATTACTTCGTACGTAAGGAAGAGTTCGAAACCCATTATGTAAATACCTTTCAAGAACGATACGCGTTATTGCCTCAGTAATTTGCGTTCTGCTTGATGAAATTACACTCGTGTCTGGTAACTGGTTACTTTTGTATCGAGTATTTTCATCTTGGTATAAAAGACATTTTGGGCTGCAATAAGGCCATGAGGGGTCAACAAGAGACAATGTGTTGACTCCATTCCTTATTCATTTATACGATACGTCTGTAGGGAGGAACGAGGCTTGACCCAGGATGGTTGGGAAGTGGTTGAGAGTGTTTTGCAATCAGCCACTCGGATGGTAGGTCGCCTGGGTCACACACACACACACACACACACACACACACACACACACACACACACAATATCCAGCCTATGATGGGTATTTGTAATGTTTACCACTTTCCTATGTTTCATATCCAAATTGTAATTAAAAAAGTATAGAGTACTAGAATGTTTTCTGTGGGAATCACAACTGTGTTTATTACTGTGTGTTTTGGAGAGTCTCTTACGCGAGACATGGTCGGGAGACAGAACAGGAGAGAGAGAGAGAGAGAGAGAGAGAGAGAGAGAGAGAGAGAGAGAGAGAGAGAGAGAGTGTTTTCTTTGCGACGTACGGGAGGCGGTTATCTGCTGGTAAGGGATCAGGAACGGATGAAGAGAGTCTGCTACTACTACTACTACCACTACTACTACTGCTACTTCTTCAACTACTAGACAGTCCTGCTACTACTGCCATTACTACTATTACGACAATATCATCACTTCTACTACAACTGTTACTGCTACAGTTACTACTACTTCTACACTCTACTACTGTTACCACTACTTCTTCTACTATGACTGTTACTGCTACAGTTACTACTACTTCTACACTCTACTACTGTTACCACTACTTCTTCTTCTACTACTACCACCACTACTACCACTACGATTACTTCTGCTGCTGCTGCTTTCGTCACCATGTGGAAAAACACAAAAATTAACAAAAGAACTTAAAGAAATGAACAAATGATAACGAGGGGAATATGACAACACTAAAAAAAATAAAAAATCCCAAAACAAAAGAGGCAACTACGACCCGCCTACGGTGCAACACTACGTCAGGAAAAACAAAACCAAACCAAACCCGCTGCTGCTTGAGCAGAGACGGTGGCTCTGTGTAGACTTCTTGCTTCAACACCAACCACTGGACAGTTTATCTCTCTCTTTGCGGTCGTCATCCCCAACATTAGCGGACCAGCTCACAAACTGTCGCTTTGGGAGAGGGTGGGACAAGCCGCCACATTACACACACACACACACACACACACACACACACATAAATTTCTTGCTTCTCGTTATTCTGTCTGTGTGTCTGGAGGTTTTTGGTGTTGCTGTATTACACAGTCAGGATTTCCCTCCACCTCCCTCCATCATTACCTTGTGATATCATCTCTATTATTCTTTCCACGGTAATGTTTCCCAGTGTTGTACATCACTCATGTCCTTTTGTTATAAGTGTATTCTACGCGGGTTGTACTGTTGCTTGGTGTTGTTATGTGTCATCTGTTGTTTGTGTTGGTGTTGTGGCCCTGTTGGTTTGATGCCGTGTTGTTATTCGTTGTACATTTTGTGCCTTCCGTTGTCACCGTTGGCGCTGTATATGTACTTAAATGTTGAGGTTTACATCCCATGTTGGCATTATGTTCGTAGCAAGTAACGGTGGCACAGTATGTAAGAGAGAGAGAGAGAGAGAGAGAGAGAGAGAGAGAGAGAGAGAGAGAGAGAGAGAGAGAGAGATGTGTGTGTGTGTGTGTGAAATTTCCTACAATAAAGAAATCTCGCACTTTCCACCAAAGGTGATCTACACCACTGTAAAAAAAAAAAAAAAGAATAATAAAAGAGAGGGTTGTACCATTTTTCATGCCCACTGCGGCAAGGTATAGGTAAATGAATCATAGTTGACAGCACTGAGATGAGGGCCATTACGGGGAGAGTTAGGAAGACGAATTGCATTCATGAGTCTTTCCCCAGGTTCCTTCTGCATCGTCGAGCTGGCCCAGGTGATAGATGGCGCTGCCAGACCCTCCAATATTACACGCCCAACAACCCGCCTCCCTCCCTCACTCCCTCCCTCACTCCCTCAGGCCTGGTACTTGGCTGGGTATTATCCCTCTCTCTCTCCCACCCTCCCTCTCTCTCTTTAGTTAGATACATTATCTTTCTCTCTTTTTCAAATAGACTTTCTCTCCCTCTCTGTCTCCCTCATTTCAAAGTAGAGTTAAGGTCCTCGTTTGGACCTTGGGTCTGTATAGTCTGTGTATCTATGTACCTAGGGTCTGTATGGTCTATGTATCTATGTACCTAGGGCCTGTGTACCTAGGGTCTCTGTTTCTATGTACCTAGGGTCTATTCATCCATGTACCTAGGGTCTGTTTATCTATATACCTAGAGTCTATGTATCTATGTACCTCTGCTCAGTGTCTATGCAACTATGGTTTGTGTATCTATGTACCTATGCTCTGTGTATCTATGTAACTATGGTCTGCGTATCTATGTACCTTTGTTCTGTGTATCTATGTAACTATGGTCTGTGTATTTATGTACCTAGCTCTGTATATCTATGTAACTGTGGTCTGTATATCTATATACCTATGGTCTGTGTATCTATGTAACTATGGTCTGTGTATCTATGTACCTATGCACTGTGTATCTATGTTACTATGGTCTGTATATCTATGTATCTGTTCTGTGTATCTATGTAACTATGGTCTGTGTATCTATGTACCTATGCTCTGTGTATCTATGTTACTATGGTCTATATATCTATGTACCTGTCCTGTGTATCTATGTAACTATGGTCTGTGTATCTATGTACCTATGCTCGGTGTATCTATGTAACTATGGCCTGTGTATCTATGTACCTCTGCTCTGTGTATCTATGTAACTATGGTCTGTGTATCTATGTACCTATGCTGTGTATCTATTCAACTATGGTCTGTATATCTATGTACCTATGTTCTAAGTATATATGTAACTATGGTCTGTGTATCTATGTAACTCTCTTTAATTTGATACCAAATTAGATAAAAACCTGTAGTAAATACTTAGAGAAATCCTTGATGGAAGGCTGGGTAAATTGTTCGAAGTGGTTTAGCTAAAATGAAGCCAAGATTATGTATTTCACTGGTGACATGGAGTAGCCATTCAAAGTTATATGCGGTGAACGCTACGCGCTAGTTCTGCTATGGGGCAAAGTCTTTACAAAGGCACTTTCTCCTCTCTCTCTTTTCTCTCTTCTTATTCTCTTTTCTTTCGTTAATGACTAGAATATCGCTGCTCGCGTGTGCTTCCTTCATACGGAGCCTCGCAATACTATAATCTCCCCACAGCAGCCAGCCCGAAACTTCCCCTTATGCTCCCCTGAACCACATCCTCCCCACACCAGCCACCTCAAACCCTTCCTCTTACCCTCCCCTGACTTGTAACCTCCCCACACCAGCCACCTCAAACCCTTCCTCTTACCCTTCCCTGACTTGTAACCTCCCCACACCAGCCACCCAAAACCTTCCTCTCATCCTCCCCTTGATCTGTATAACCTCCCCAGGCCAACCTTTCCTCTCACACCAGCAGTAAGTATGTGCAGCAGCGAGCAGCGCCACCAGCGGAAACACTGGGAATTAACTCAAAGTTTATGAGGCCAGTTCCACCGAGGGAGGATGTGGCTGGCAGAGTTATCCCTAATATATTAGCCAGCAACACTATCACGGTGAAATGCATGAGGGATTATGCTGCGTTGGACTTATCAATGGCACGGGTGGGGCACAGTGCCAAAAGTGAAGGTTGTGTTAGCATTTGTACATAGAGGAAGGGCCAGATGACAGAAGGCTTGATGGCCTATAGCGAAGGTATCTGCTAGAGAAGAATACATATGAAGGATAGATAACAGAAGACCTGATGGTCTATGATGACGGTATATGCTAGAGAACAGTGCAAGGGAAAGAGAGATGACAGAAGACCTGGTGGTCCGTGATGAGGGTACCTGCAAGAGGACAGTACATGAGAAAAACAAATAAGAAAAGACCTGACGTTCTATGACGAGGTTGTCTGCTGGAGGACAGTACATGGGAGAGGCAGATAACAGAAAACCTGAAGCTCTATGACAAGGTTATTTGCTAGTGGACAGTTATAGTACCCTTAACTTTGAATATAGATAAGTAGAGATACGGTAGAACAGGAGTAGATTCCCTTCTGATTTGTCTTTTTTCCAAGTTTTCTTGGCCTCTCAGCTGACAAGAGGGATCTTTCCTAATTCATGGGCACTTGTGATCTTGTTCTTCAAAGCACCTGTTACATCTTTCCATCTCGTTAACTCGTTCTGTCGATCATCTTACACCTCGTATCATTCTCAAACATTTCAACACATCCACCTTGTTCCGCCCTCTCTCATTTCAAGCCCACTCCTCGCATGCAATACCATCGGAACAACTGTGCCTTCAAACACTCATCTTCGCCCTCACAATACTCCTAAGTACGCCAAGGACATATGCTCTCCTCACCCTCACCCACCCTATGGCTCACTCCAGCTCCCGTCTGCGGCAATGTCCTCTCTCAGGTATCCAAAGCACTCCACCTACTCCTGGTTCCCTCTAGTCAAACTCACAGTCCACCCGACCTCCACTGCTCAGCTTAAATACTCTCTAGTCTCAGGCAGTGTGACTCCCAACCTCTCGCTCTGGTTTCAGGGTCTCGTTGTGATAAGTTCTAAGGAAGAAATGTCTTTGTTTTACATCAACAGGATCAAGGAAAATTCACCTAGTGATTGAGTGCCCATTTTTAAAGAAAATATTTCGAAATGGAATCGCGTACTATACAAATTTTTTTTCGCTAAAGCCTAAATCACAAGCTTCAACATAATCTATAGAAAACAGAACGATTTAGTTATATCGTCTAAGAATGTCATTTAAATCAAAGCACAAATGAAGATAAACAATGCATAAACAACCCCACCCACTTAAGACCTCGAGGGTCTCGAGGTCTCGTTCAGTGTTTCATCGTCGGCGTCAAACATGACTATATCATCAACGAGATATTACTTACCTCGTCAGGGTCCCACCGTCTCCTCGGTACGATTTCTTCATACAAATGGATAGTACTATGATTTTAGTCCTCCATTTCCTGCCTCCTTTGACGAATGCTTACGATGGTCATGTCATCAACAATTGTTCACTCGATATAAATGTTTTTTCAATACGTTTGATGGTTATCAGCCATTGTTCTTATATTCAATGGTATGATAACAATTTTAACAACATAACCCTACGGTAACACTATCTAAACACGACGTAGAACAACCATATAAGCACAGACTCACTGGCTACATCCAAACGGCGCCAGTGTTCTGAGTAAACTGATTCAAATGAGACAGACTTAGACCATAGAGTATGTAGTTAGGAAGTGCAACTATCCCTTATTACCAATAACTTTAAAGAGCTGTCGAAAGTTGACGTTTGCGCCATCTCATGGGTAAGCTAGTAACCTGTAAAGGAGAATGTTTAGGGCAAACTAAACTAGTCTGTGAGTTGTGAGTTACTAATGTTGATTTCTGTTTGCGGAAATATATATATATATATATATATATATATATATATATATATATATATATATATATATCCCTGGGGATAGGGGATTAAGAATACTTCCCACGTATTCCCTGCGTGTTGTAGAAGGCGACTAAAAGGGGAGGGAGCGGGGGGCTGGAAATCCTCCCCTCTCGTTTTTTTTTTTTTTTTTTTTTTCAAAAGAAGGAACAGAGGGGGCCAGGTGAGGATATTCCAAAAAAGGCCCAGTCCTCTGTTCTTAACGCTACCTCGCTAACGCGGGAAATGGCGAATAGTTTAAAAGAAAAAAGAAAGATATATACATACATATATATATATATATATATATATATATATATATATATATATATATATATATATATATATATATATATATATATATATATATTAGAAAGTAGAATAAGCATTAGATCTAACTTTTGAAGTCTTTCGTAAATTCGTGGAACTTTTGACGCTTAAAAGTAATACCACTTTTTCTTTTCTGACAGAGCAGCTCTCTTGCTCACGAGTACCCTTGATACTTTACCGAAATTATGAAAACATATTACCAGAGAAGCCGCCAGGTCCATAACTGTCGCATATTGTAACGCTATCTGACCGCTGACGTAGCAAATTAGAATATATACAGGATATCACTTCAGAGAAATATATCCTAAAAGAGATCTTCCTTGGCTAGCCAGATGTGCCAGCCGTATGACTACTACTTCCCAACCACCACCGCTGTAAATGACGCTTGTAAAAGCTACAGTGATACACAGCAAAACAAAGAATTAAACGTACATACGTTACTTCATACGCACCTGCTGTTCTGGAAATCCTGAGAGAGTTGATAAACTTACTTTTATTCCCATCAACTATCAACAGTTGTTCTTTCACAAACACGACTCCCAAACTCAGAATCCAGCTACTGCAAATTTCATTCGAATCGGTCATCATCAAACTGCAACTGACTCACTTCCTCGGCCTCGCCCTCCTAGCAGACTACAGACCCACCTCGTCTCTCGAGGACCTTCGCGTTTGCCTCACTAACCCCTCAGCCCATCTCGGTGGCCTGGATTCGATACTTGAGAACGCAATAGTAAATTCTTTTTAATCGATTCACATGTGAACATTACGTTAACCCACACGCATTAAATGAGCTATATAACATTAACACAGGCGCGTATATGTGGGCTATATAAAGCAGGTCCTTAACAAAAGCAGATGATATACGAATGGCAATAACATGAGCAAAGATATTGTGATGGCAACAGTAGGGTGTGTGTGTGGGTGTGTGTGGCGAGGTAGAGGTGGAAGCGTTACCCCCCCATGATGCAGTTGCCAGATACCGACACTAATAATAAACAATACATGAAGGAGAAGATAATGTGAGTTTAATGGCGTATGTTTAACGGTGTCTCCCATCAAGATGATAAATTTCTCAAGTTATTACCATCATAGAAGGGAAATGTTCACACCATCACCTTAGTTCTTCCATTCTCATGAGATGTGGACGCTACGCTATCATAATTACGATTCACATATGTTATTGTGAACAGATAATGGACCTACGCTGTCATAACTACAATTCACACATGTTATTGTGAACAGATATGGACCTACGCTGTCATAATTACAATCCACATATGTTATAGTGAACTGATTTTATTGTTATGAAAGAAAAGTGTGTTTGGAACTACTTCTCCTAGCTCCATATTTCTTTATTTTCGTTTCTTTTTCTTGTTACCAACTGCAATTGTTGAAGTTGCGTTTCTCAGTAGTAATCGAAAGCAACGGTAATGGAAACAGGGACGGTCACAGTGTTTATAGAAATAGTAATAAGAATGATAGTATTTATTTTACCTTTGATGGTGACAACTTTGAATATGGAATGTCTGTCTTATAATCATCATCAGTAGGCGGTAGTTGTGGTTAATGCTACTGTTAGTGTTGTTGTTCTAGTCGAGACTGTGTGGTTGTTCATATTAGTTGTAGCTGGTTCTCTTAACGTTCATAACTCGAGAGAGAAATGGGATTAATGTGGAAATGATTCTTCGAGTATCGTGAGGAGAACGAGAGAATTAAGAAAGCGAGTGACATTTCAAGTGTGATTGCAAAAGTATCATGATGAGATTTCAGTCAGATTTATTCCTCAGAAAAATATGTATTAAATAAAATATCCGAAGTGCTATATTCTTCAACTTATGACAGATTCACACCATAGGAAAAGTCTAATTCGATGTAAAAGTTAATCTAATTCTTGCAAATTATGAAAAGACGAATGAGTGCAAAAGAAAAGGAAAAAATCCAAATATTACCATGAAATTATAAGATGAACACAACTCCAGTGACTTTGATGGCTATATTGCTAAATACTATAATCATTAGCGTAGCCATATACCTTTCCATCATAGAGAAGCAGAAATGATAGCATTGGCTGTTGTGCTTATGGTTACGTCAGGAAAATAGAAGATAAAAGTAGTAACAGTTGTGATGGCACTAGAAATAGGCACGTTCAAATATGCTAATTAAGGTCCGGTTGGAAAAAGTTATCGACTTACATCACTTGTATCATCATTTCTCATAGTTACGTCAACACTAGCTCGCAAAGGAAGCGGCAAGTACTCGGTTTTAAAAGCGATCATTAACACAAAGTTAAACGATAACAGTAATGTTATGGTTAACCTTCAAGTTAAATGTTAGCAGACCCCAGATGACATCATTTAATGTAGATGACGTACACACTTGATTACTTCAGTCCAGAAGAACAGATCACGTATATCTCCTCACCATTGGCTCACTAGGATGTTTTCCCTTACCTTCAAATCTGTTTTGCTTACCATGAGATGTCTCAGGGTTGAGAATAGATGAGCGATTGTTGTGGCTGTGGCGAGCGTTGGACTAGTTCCAGCAGCGCCATTACCGGGAGTCAGGCTCCAGCAGCGCCATCACCAGTCGAGGCTCCAACAACATCAGCACCAGGCATGGCTCCGACAGCGCCATCACCAGGCGAGGCTCCAGCAGCGCCATCACCAGGCGAGGCTCCAGCAGCACCGTCACCAGGCAAGCACCATGAACAGTAGAGGCTCCAGCAGCATCAGCACCAGGCAAGGCTCCAACAACGCCATCATCAGGCTAGGCTCCAGAAGCACCATCACCAGGCGAGGCTCCTGGCAGCACCATCACCAGGCGAGGCCCCAGCAGGGCTATCACCAAGGCGAGGCTCCAGCAGCACCATCACCAGGCGAGGCTCCAGCAGGGCTATCACCAAGGCGAGGCTCCAGCAGCACCATCACCAGGCGAGGCTCCAGCAGCACCATCACCAGGCGAAGCCCCAGCAGCGCCATCACCAAAGCGAGGCTCCAGCAGCACCATCACCAGGCAAGGCTCCAGCAGCGCCATCACCAAAGCGAGGCTCCAGCAGCACCATCACCAAGGCGAGGCTGCAGAAGCACCATCCCTAGTCGAGGCTCCAGCAGCATCAGCACCAGGCGAGGCTCAAAAAGCACCATCACCAGGCGAGGCTCCAGCAGCACCATCACCAAGGCGAGGCTCCAGAAGCACCATCACCAAGGCGAGGCTCCAGAAGCACCATCACCTAGGCGAGGCTCCAGCAGCACCATCACCAGGCGAGGCTCCAGAAGCACCATCACCTAGGCGAGGCTCCAGCAACACCATCACCAGGCGAGGCTCCAGCAGCACCATCACCAAGGCGAGGCTCCAGCAACACCATCACCAAGGCGAGGCTCCAGCAACACCATCACCAAGGCGAGGCTCCAGAAGCACCATCACCAAGGCGAGGCTCCAGCAACACCATCACCAGGCGAGGCTCCAGCAGCACCATCACCAAGGCGAGGCTCCAGCAACACCATCACCAAGGCGAGGCTCCAGCAACACCATCACCAAGGCGAGGCTCCAGAAGCACCATCACCAAGGCGAGGCTCCAGAAGCACCATCACCAGACAAGGCTCCAGCAACACCATCACCAAGGCGAAGCTCTGGCAACACGCGGGGTAAGAACCAGACCAAATCACTTCGTTTGTTGCTATTGTGAGAGTAATATTACCGTCTACCCTTTTTTATCTTTTTTCTTTTTTTATCCCACCACGAACTCAGTCAGGTTCTCAACCACTCCTTCTTCCATCCACTATAGATACGGTCTCCATGAAGAAGAAACTCAGATTCCTCTCTGTATCCAGAAAGACAAACGCAGTGTGGGTCTCTATAAAAGACCTCCCAGAAATGTTTATCGCTTGGCGAAAAAACGAGAAAAAAAGAAAAAAAAAAAACAAACCCGCCGACAGTGGCTGGCCGTTTATATCCCGTTTTCTTCAAGAGAGGAGTAACTGCGGAGCGCTTCTCATGGCTATGTTAATCCATTTCTTTTTTTCTTTTTTTTTTTAACACATGTGACAGCGGCAGAAATATATGGCCCGGAGCGGAACTTCCCCGTTCACAGTAGCTGTATTGTAAACACTCATCGAGAATACAGCTATAAAACTGCCTCTGTCTCGGAGTTTAGTAGGAAATTATGACGTGTTTGTTTGTGGGCAGCCAGTCCAGTGAACACTGGATTAAGAGCTTGCATTGAGGCGAGGGGCCAAACAACCAGCACACATCGCTTGGGAACCTGATACAGGAAGGACACAGTGTGATCCAGAGGTTCTGTTCAGAACTGATCAACTGACAACTGTATAGATCAGTTCTTTTTCCTTTCTAAATAGGTGTTTGTCGTGGATATTTCCAGAGCTAATACGTGTGTGTGTGTGTGTGTGATAAGAGAGAGAGAGAGAGAGAGAGAGAGAGAGAGAGAGAGAGAGAGAGAGAGAGAGAGAGAGAGAGAGAGAGAGAGAGAGAGAGAGAGGTAGTGACCCCGATAGCGTTGTTTGAATGCGAGTCTTGGGCCTTGGACACAAAGGACAGCGAGCGGGTGGGCGTGCAAGAAATGAAATGCCTGAGGCGGGTTGAACGTGTAAGTAATGTCAGTGTCAGAAGGACAAATGGTAGTAATAGCAATGTGACTGGCGGTGCAGATCACGGCGTGTTGAAATGGTTTGGGCGTTTGGAGAGGATGAGTGAAGAGAGACTGACGAAGAGGATCTATGTGTCGGAGGTAGAGGAAAGAGGGGGCCAAGAAGGAGTTGGAAGGATGGAGTGCAGGAAACCTGAACATTCAGAAGGGGAGAGGCATGTAATGGCTGGATTGTATAAGAACGATGTGATATATAAGGGACGACGTGCTGTCGATGGGCTGAGCCTGGGCAGATGTTGCAGCTGAAATATACCATATATATCTCTCTGGGTCTAGTCTCAAAGCTCCGTTCTATTGGTTGTCCTCTAACTCTCTGTTATTTTTATGAGATGTAGATTTCTGTAACCGTTCATAGATCAGCCTCTGCCTCTCTTTCTCTCTGGTAACAGTGGCATCCCTCAGGATTTTATACTGTCTCTTAAGCTTTTCTTCTCCTTTTTATCAACGATTTTTTTCTCCTCAACAAAGAATTCAATTCACTCAGCAGCTGGGGACTGAACACTCCATTCACTTACTTCTTTCCATTCTCCTCATCTTCTCTTGCTCGCTAACCCGTTTCGCATCATCACAGCTGCCTCTAAAATCTCAGACGGAGACAGGATATTACAGTAGGGACAGACGTAACGTAACTTTGTGTCACACCTAAAAAACTAAAACGCAATATGACACAATAAACATACTTGGCATCGCCACAAAAACATATCTAACCTGGAAATCCCACTTTATATAAATAACTAAACCTGCTTCTCAGAAACTAGGATCAATGCTCACCTTCCAGAGATTCTATTCTTTAGAACAGTTTTTTTTTTTCTCTATGTTACCTGAGACGGCACGGGCAGCTGAGGTCCTAATCAAGGCCATCCATCAAAGCATATTCATATATACCCTACCCTGAGCCAGGGTTGCTCCGATTATTGGATTATTCAAAGGATTGATCCTTCCTTGTATGGAGTACTGTCTACATCTGGGGAGGTTCTAATTCTACATACTATCCGACTCATCAACTCTCCTTGTCTGACATCGTAAGTTGACACATTTGCCCCACACTGCAGTGTTACTTCACTTTCCCTCTTCTGTAGATATTACGGCACATTTTCTGCTCCTGAGGGCTGGCTGCTTGAATACCCCGGTAACGCCACTGCGTCACCTAGTTTCTTTGTGGTTACTGGCGGCTCAAGGATGAAGGGCAGTTGTGGCGTCTGCTTCATTCACTACACCGCTAAACTTTAGAACACTTTATCCCTTCATGGCTTTCATGACAGCGACGACCAGACCCCTTTTTTGAAAGGGTAAATGTCTTATCATATCAAGTATTTGTTTCTCTCCTTCTTCTTTTCTTCTTCTTCATCATCTTCTTCATTATCATCATCTTCTTCTTCTTCTCCTTCTTCTTCTTCTTCTTCTTCTTCTCCTTCTTCTTCTTCATCTTCTTCTTCATCATCTTCTTCTTCTTCCTCATCATCACCTTCTTCTTCTTCTTCTTCTTCTTCTTCTTCTTCTTCTTCTTCTTCTTCTTCATCTTCTTCTTCATCTTCTTCTTCATCATCATCTTCTTCTTCATCATCACCTTCTTCTTCTTCTTCTTCTTCTTCTTCTTCTTCTTCTTCTTCATCTTCTTCTTCTTCATCTTCTTGTTCTTCTTCATCTTCTTGTTCTTCTTCTTCATCTTCATCATCATCATCATCTTCTTCCTCTCGCCTTTTACCATTTCTGTTCGAGGACTGGCACCGAGAAGGACGTTAGACGATCCCTGTTAGATACACCTCCTTAGTCATCAATACCCTCACTAGATCTACCGTCTCGTAGGCCTATATAACATGGCACACACCTCAGGGGTAGGCCCGCGTAGGCATAGTTTGGCGAGCCATCACATTGTCCAGGACCCATATCGCATTTCCTGTTCACCGGAGACACAAACTAGCCCCCACATCATGATTTATTTCTGTTCGTCCTGGGAACACACGAACGTACGTATCGTGTGTCCCTGTCCGTCCTGGGAAATTCTCTAGCTCTCAGATCAGCGCATGTTTCATTTCATTCTCGGAACGCAATAACGTCTACATCAAAACAAGTTCTCGTTCATCCTGGGAAAGTGGTGGTACTATCTAGCTCTCATAATCAAACGTCCCCGTCCATCCTAGGAACGTAAAAACCTCCCATCACAGAATATTACCTGTTCAGTCTGTGAACGCCCCAGCGGGTGTATCACAAGGGTATGTCGTCGTTGTTCTTCCTGGGAAGCCAGCATCGGCCATATCATATATTCCTGTTCATCCTGGGAAGACAGCGGGGGGGCGGCCGGCTGGGAGCAGTGCTGACGCGGGCCGTGAGCGTTGCCATGGAGACGCTCCTCCGTGACTGCTGCCGACACTTGTGTCTGAACGAGGCCACTCGTGTGTTCGGTCGTCTGAACGAGTCCTCTTTTTGATGCAGTCCAAAAAAAAAAAAAAAATTGTCGTGTGTTTATGATTTTACTTCAGCTGTTACATTTACCAGGATATCTTTAAAACTACAGACGATAGGAAAGATTTTTTCGTGAAAGCATATATATATATATATATATATATATATATATATATATATATATATATATATATATTTATATATATATTGTTATTATTATTATCATTATTTTTCATTATACTTTGTCGCTGTCTCCCGCGTTAGCGAGGTAGCGCAAGGAAACAGACGAAAGAATGGCCCAACCCACCCACATACACATGTATATACATACACGTCCACACACGCATATATACATACCTATACATCTCAACGTATACATGTATATACATACACAGACATATACATATATGCACATGTACATAATTCATACCTGCTGCCTTTATTCATTCCCGTCGCCACCCCGCCACACACGAAATGACAACCCCCCCTACCCCCGCACGCGCGCGAGGTAGCGCTAGGAAAAGACAACAAAGGCCACATTCGTTCACACTCAGTCTCTAGCTGTCATGTATAATGCATGTTATATATCGTGAGTAAAAAGCCACTTTTAGAATATCATCCAAATTCCAATTTTGGGTCGTGTGGTGTGACATATGTAAGACTGAATAGAGCATAACTAGAAATGGTGGAGGAAAATAGAATTTCCTCTCACCTTTAGCGAGGTTTGTATCACCAGGAATGCAGTCTTTGTCAAAGAAATGCTCACCCCAATGTGGGTCTATTACAGTTTCCCTGCTACTTGGAATGACGCAGCCTTGGAGCGACTGGAGCTTTCCTTAGAAACTGGTTCTGGGTCACAGCAGGACCTTTCCTTAGAAAAGGGATCCTGGGTCACAGCAGGACCTTTTCTTAGAAAAGGGATCCTGGGTCACAGCAGGACCTTTTCTCAGAAAGGGATCCTGGGTCACAGCAGGACCTTTCCTTAGAAAAGGGATCCTGGGTCACAGCAGGATCTTTTCTTAGAAAAGGGATCCTGGGTCACAGCAGGACCTTTTCTCAGAAAGGGATCCTGGGTCACAGCAGGACCTTTCCTTAGAAAAGGGATCCTGGGTCACAGCAGGATCTTTTCTTAGAAAAGGGATCCTGGGTCACAGCAGGACCTTTTCTCAGAAAGGGATCCTGGGTCACAGCAGGACCTTTTCTTAGAAAAGGGATCCTGGGTCACAGCAGGACCTTTTCTTAGAGAGGGATCCTGGGACACAGCAGGATATTTTTTTTTACCAAGGGGTCTCAGGGCACACTAGGACCTATTCTTACAAAGAGGTCTTTGGGTCACATTATGACCTTTTTCCTTAGAAAGGGGTCCTGGGTCTACCTAGGACCTTTTCTAAGATAGGAGTTCCTGTGTCAGATACAGATTAATAAACGAAAATATATCTCGACTGTAGAATAGATTCAGATTCCATTTACCTTGGATGGGAATCCGTATGAGGAATCCACTTCTCGATGCAGAAAATTTGAATGAATTTGTTGATAAATCTATGACGTCAAAGATTTCTCAAGACTGAAAGAGTTGAGCAAAGTTTCGGTCTGGCAAGGTTCTCTTCCACACACACACACACACACACACACACACACACACAGGCAGGCAGGCAGACAGACAGACACACGTAAAGAAAACATGGATATACACACCCACACACACACACGCACACACACACACACACGTGAAGATAACCACATGAAAACGACATCATCACAGTCCAGCTCATATAACCATCGGTTGCAGCGGCGCCAGCAAGGTCTGTCATGGTCGTTCACATCTCCGGTAGTTGAGTTCGTCTCTGGAGACTACCACATGGCCCTCGAGGTGACCTCTTAAAAAAAAAAGAAGAAAATCCCTGGGGTTAGATCACAACCTGACCTCAGGGCGATGGTCATTACAGGCAGCAGAAAACGGCGTAGCAAGCCTTTAATTCAAAGATCATTACCCTTGTATGTGCTGCCTTGTGCCTCGACCTGAGTCATGTGGGGGAGAGACTTGGGCAACGCCACTTTAAGGGTAAATTTCCTACACATTGAGTCAGGCAAGTTTCCCTTCGATGATTACACTTGACGGGAACTGGCTAATAACACAGGTCTAGACGAGTGGAACGAGGTGATGAGAGGTGTTATGTTCTCGATATAGATAGAACAGGTGTCATGAACACAGATCCAGAAGGGAAGAACGAGATGAGAGGTGTTATGTTCTCGATATAGACAGAACAGGTGTCATGAACACAGATCCAGACGAGAAGAACGAGATGAGGTGTTATGTTCTCGATATAGATAGAACAGGTGTCATGAACACAGATCCAGAAGGGAAGAACAAGATGATCAGAGGTGTTATGTTCTCGATAGGAATAGAACAGCTGTCATCTATCGGTAGGATGGTATGATCGGATAACTCAGTCTCCAGATGGTAGTAGACGATGACAGATCATGAACCCCCCAGTGGTCGAAGGTGACAGAGCTCACCTTTCAGAAGAACCATTGTGGAACTGTCAAGGGGAAAATATATCAGGTCTCTCATATCAGTCCTACCACAGTCTGTGAAAACACCTGATCCTCTCGAAAGAAGTGACACTAGAACCTCGAACCATGCAGAGGGAATCACTCCAGATTTGACCTCTCTGATGACCCAGAATCGTAAGAGATAATAGGGAGAACCTAATCCTTCAGGTACGAGAAATGAGCACCCAGCCTCCTGGAATAAGCTGATTATATATCATACGTACTGGATTGACATCACAGCACATCCGATCTCTCTGGGAGACATCAACCCATCTCTCTACAGTCGAAGGGACTTCTTATCATACCACATTTCATCCATCTCCAGTGGCGAACTTATGTCCAGGTCCTAACACCAGGGCTGACCTGGGGTAGCTATAGACTTCAGTATCCCAGGTCAGGAGTGGTAAACAATTGAAGGTCAAGAGAGGTCTACAGGGTGAAGTCAGAAGTGGCCTACAGGTGAAGGTTAGGAGTGGTCTGCAAGTGAAGGTCAGGAGAGGTCTACGAGGTGAAGGTCAGGAGTTTTGTACAGGTGAAGGTCAGGAGAGGTCTACGAGGTGAAGATCAGGAGTTTTGTACAGGTGAAGGTCAGGAGAGGTCTACTGGTGAAGGTCAGGAGAGGTCCACAGGTGAAGGTCACGAGTTTTGTACAGGTGAAGGTCAGGGGTGGTCTACGAGGTGAAGGTCAGGAGTTTTGTACAGGTGAAGGTCAGGAGAGATCTACGAGGTGAAGGTCAGGAGTGGTCTACAGGTGACGGTCAGGAGAAGTTTACAGGTGAAGGTCAGGAGAGGTCTACGGGTGAAGGTCAGGAGTGGTCTGCTAGTGAAGGTCAGGAGAGATCTACGAGGTGAAGGTCAGGAGCGGTCTACAAGGTGAAGGTCAGGAGTGGTTTACGAGGTGAAGGTCAGGAGCGGTCTACAGGTGAAGGTCAGGAGAGGTCATGTAGTGAAGGTCAAGAAAGGTCTACAGGTGAGGTCAGAAGTAGGTTTTCTACAGGTGAAGGTCAGGAGAAGTCTACAGGTGAAGGTCAGGAGAGGTCTACGAGGTGAAGGTCAGGAGTTGTGTACAGTTGAAGGTCAGGAGAGGTCTACAAGGTGAAGGTCAGGAGTGGTCTACGAGGTGAAGGTCAGGAGTGGTCTACAAGGTGAAGGTCAGGAGAGGTCTACAAGGTGAAGGTCAGGAGAGGTCTACGAGGTGAAGGTCAGGAGAGGTCTACAAGGTGAAGGTCAGGAGAGGTCTACAAGGTGAAGGTCAGGAGAGGTCTACGAGGTGAAGGTCAGGAGAGGTCTACAAGGTGAAGGTCAGGAGAGGTCTACAAGGTGAAGGTCAGGAGAGGTCTACAAGGTGAAGGTCAGGAGTGGTCTACAAGGTGAAGGTCAGGAGTGGTCTACAAGGTGAAGGTCAGGAGTAGTCTACAAGGTGAAGGTCAGGAGTGGTCTACAAGGTGAAGGTCAGGAGAGGTCTACAAGGTGAAGGTCAGGAGAGGTCTACAAGGTGAAGGTCAGGAGAGGTCTACGAGGTGAAGGTCAGGAGAGGTCTACAAGGTGAAGGTCAGGAGAGGTCTACAAGGTGAAGGTCAGGAGAGGTCTACAAGGTGAAGGTCAGGAGTTGTGTACAGTTGAAGGTCAGGAGAGGTCTACAAGGTGAAGGTCAGGAGAGGTCTACAAGGTGAAGGTCAGGAGAGGTCTACGAGGTGAAGGTCAGGAGAGGTCTACAAGGTGAAGGTCAGGAGAGGTCTACAAGGTGAAGGTCAGGAGAGGTCTACAAGGTGAAGGTCAGGAGAGGTCTACGAGGTGAAGGTCAGGAGAGGTCTACAAGGTGAAGGTCAGGAGAGGTCTACAAGGTGAAGGTCAGGAGAGGTCTACAAGGTGAAGGTCAGGAGAGGTCTACAAGGTGAAGGTCAGGAGTGGTCTACAAGGTGAAGGTCAGGAGAGGTCTACAAGGTGAAGGTCAGGAGTGGTCTACAAGGTGAAGGTCAGGAGAGGTCTACAAGGTGAAGGTCAGGAGAGGTCTACAGGTGAAGGTCAGGAGAGGTCTACAAGGTGAGGATCAGGAGAGGTCTACAAGGTGAAGGTCAGGAGTGGTCTACAAGGTGAAGGTCAGAAGTTTACAGGTGAAGGTCAGGAGAGGTCTACAAGGTGAAGGTCAGGAGAGGTCTACAAGGTGAAGGTCAGCAGAGGTCTACGAGGTGAAGGTCAGGAGAGGTCATGTAGTGAAGGTCAAGAAAGGTCTACAGGTGAAGGAGTGAAGCCACTGGTATCACGTGTGACCACTTGATCCAAACATATAACTCAGCGAACCAAGGCCTCAGAGTGCAGTGCCGTGTCAGCGTTTGCTGGTAAACGTGGGAGGGTTCGAGCCCCACAATCCTCGCCATGGCTGGCTAAGGTAAAGTGCCTCCCGATTGTGAATGCTACCGACCGAAGTAGTGTGTGTGTGTGTGTGTGTGTGTGTGTGTGTGTCCAGGTAAAAAGATTTCCGGGAATCTTACAGAACTCAGACAAAATAATCCCGTTAGACACCGAACACTGAAACAATGATTACAGGAAAAGCTGTGTAGTTCCCCCCCTTTTGGTAGCATACATACATGTATATGTACATATGTGCACACGCTCACATATACACACACACACCAGGGGGGAGAGAGAGAGAGAGAGAGAGAGAGAGAGAGAGAGAGAGAGAGAGAGAGAGAGAGAGAGAGAGAGAGAGAGAGAGAGAGGAACGAAGGGAAGTATTGGAAAGTGTTGCATTCAGGGAAGCATTGGAAGGCCAGATGAAGTCAGGGATAACACTAAAGGGTGATTAATGAGGGAGACTAAATGTTGATAAGAGATGATTAGGCAAGCGGTAGAGTCATGTGTGTCTTACGTACTACCATTATATGTGCTATCATTTACCCCTACCATACCTGCTACCATTATGCTCCCCATAAGAGGTTTCGTCCTAGTCATCAAACCAGCTACCACACACGCACCATACGTACTTCCATGAAAGGTACCATTCCTGCTGCCTTTACGCTTCCAGGAACTACTACCATTCCACCTAACAGAGAGTTCATGGTTATGCTTGTTACTGCTACACCTACCATAACTGTCAACCAATACACCTACCATACCTGTTTCCATCACACTTACCATACCTGTTATCACTACATTTCCCGTACCTGTCACCACTACCCCTACCATACCTGTTATCACAACACCTACCATACCTGTTATCACTACACCTACCATACCTGTTATCACTACACCTACCATACCTGTTATCACTACACCTACCATACCTGTTATCACTACACCTACCATACTTGTTATCACTACACCTACCATACCTGTTATCACTACACCTACCATACCTGTTATTACTACACCTACCATACCTGTTATCACTACACCTACCATACCTGTTATCACTACACCTACCATACCTGTTATCACTACACCTACCATACCTGTTATCACTACACCTACCATACCTGTTATCACTACACCTACCATACCTGTTATCACTACACCTACCATACCTGTTATCACTACACCTACCATACCTGTTATCACTACACCTACCATACCTGTTATTACTACACCTACCATACCTGTTATCACTACACCTACCATACCTGTTATCACTACACCTACCATACCTGTTATCACTACACCTACCATACCTGTTATTACTACACCTACCATACCTGTTATCACTACAACTACCATACCTGTTATCACTACACCTACCATACCTGTTATCACTACACCTACCATACCTGTTATCACTACACCTACCATACCTGTTATCACTACACCTACCATACCTGTTATCACTACACCTACCATACCTGTTATTACTACACCTACCATACCTGTTATCACTACACCTACCATACCTGTTATCACTACACCTACCATACCTGTTATCACTACACCTACCATACCTGTTATCACTACACCTACCATACTTGTTATCACTACACCTACCATACCTGTTATCACTACACCTACCATACCTGTTATTACTACACCTACCATACCTGTTATCACTACACCTACCATACCTGTTATCACTACACCTACCATACCTGTTATCACGACACCTACCATACCTGTTATCACTACACCTACCATACCTGTTATCACTACACCTACCATACCTGTTATCACTACACCTACCATACCTGTTATTACTACACCTACCATACCTGTTATCACGACACCTACCATACCTGTTATCACTACACCTACCATACCTGTTATCACTACACCTACCATACCTGTTATCACTACACCTACCATACCTGTTATCACCGCGTTTACCATCATTACCATCATCATGTTCACCATCGACCACCATACCTGATATGTGTCTGTACCCCTGCACAATAACCAATCAAAGTGACCTTGAGTCTTAAGCAGACTCGTGGCATTTTAATACACCCTCAACCTCACTCTAGCGCTTCCATCTGGCCTTCCTGGACGTCCTCTGATAGACTCAGAACTTCCCTGCATCCTACGGCGTCTCAACCTGATGTTCCACGATGCTCATCGCCACTAACTGGTACTCTTGAGAACGCTCTTCATTCCAGAGGGAGCAGCCCCCAGCACCAGGCCGTTGGCATACCATCCTCTTGACACCCTCCAGCCACACCACTGACAACACCACAGCATATGACACACATCCAGTGACACCACTGACACCATATGGTATCCACGAGACACCACTGGTACCCCATCACCTAACCACCTCGAGCCACCATTAGCTGCACCCCATCATCTGGCACCCATCGAACCAGCACTGGCACCACCCCCTCATCACCTGGTACCCTCCAGCCAGGCAGAGGAAGCAGCTGGGGCTGGACCAATATTTGCATTTCCTGTTGGTTGGCCTCAAGTTTTGCAGCGGCGCTTATTGCTAGTGGAGCTCCCCCTCCCTCACTCTCCAGTCTCTCTCTCTCTCTCTCTCTCTCTCCGCCTCCCAACAAGACCCCCCCCCCCCTCCTCCAAACACACACACACACACCCCGTCATCCCCTCTACCCACCTCCCACAAAACTATCCTGCGTCTGCCTCTCTCTCTGTCTGTCTCTCTCTCTCTCTCTCTCTCTCTCTCTCTCTCTCTCTCTCTCTCTCTCTCTCTCTCTCTCTCTCTCTCTCTCCCCGTCCACATCCTATGTCTCCACCTTCCTTTCCGCCTCCACCTACCATCGCTTCCTCCCTTATTCCACTTTGTAAGCTACCATTCTATCCTTCCAAGCCCTTTCTTCCGCTCTGTGTCTCACTCCACACATCTTGTTCATCGTTCTCACCTTACACTTAAATCTCTCTCTCTCTCTCTTCTTTCATCTTCCATCTGCAGAGCCCCGCTTCCATTTTCCTTTCTCCTCCCTCCTCCCTCCCTATACCCGACCGCCTCCCACACCTAAACTCTCCCATTTTCATCCATCCCTGACGCGTTTTCAACCCAAACACATCTAAAACTTCTCACTCCGTTTCAGCTTCTAAAAATTCTTATCAATCTTCTTATGTTTACGGAGATAACTTATCTCCAGTTGATGGAATTGAAGACTACAAATTAAAGTAACTGAATAATAGCTCAATTCAAACAGCAAGAGACCAATGGACATTAACAAAGCTGTTTATGATAGTGGAAGAGAACAAAAACTCTCATTGTTTATGGAGCAGAAAGATGTGCAATTTTTTTTTCTTCTAAAGATGACCTGTAAACTTATCGTGTAGTTAAGGAAGTGCAAGTAATATCAATCTTGGACTTAAACAAAGTATTAATCAAGTCTATGCTTAAACGTGTCTATGTTGTTGCTATATGCTCCTGTAATTGGTATATCATTCAGTTTGGTACAAATGCTGTTGAAGAAAAAGAACTTCGCCTCATTCGAGGTAAACCTTTTGACCTTGAGTTTGTAACCATTACCACGAGTGAAATCTGACGAATCTTCTGTCTTTAAGTAGTTTGTTAGATCGAAATTATCGTAGCCTTTAACGACCTGGAAGACCTGTGTTAGATCACCTCTCAAAGGTTTAGTTGACTCTCATAGGATTTTTTCCTCAGGCCGGGTAACGTCTTCATAGCTCTTCTCTGTACGATCTCCATTCTGTCAATGTCTTTCCTTGGGTAGAATAACCAAATCTGAAAACAATATTCAACATGGGGACGCACTGATGACTTATAAAAAGTCAGGACAATGTTCTTGGACGAAGTCGAAACTCCCGCCTATAATTGGAAGAATATTGTTCTCCCATTTTTTTTTTACTGCTTCTGTGCATTGCTTGCTTGACTTTAGGTCACCAGAGATTGTTTTTCCTCGCTGACCTTTTTATATTGTAGCTTGTCTTCTCATTTTGGTTACCGACATGTAAAACTTTGCACTTACGAAAATTGGAATCCATTTGCCACCACTTGGCCCGGTCCATCAGATTGTCTAGACATGTCAGTTGAAGCTGCAGATTTTTTTTTTTCAGTTTCTGTTGTCGCTTTCTTTCCCAGTTTAGTATCATCCACGAATTTAGAGACTTTACAATGAAGCATTTTATCAGGTTCGTTAATATGTATGAGAAAAAGAACCCGGTCCCAAGACTGATCCCTGTGGCATACCACTTGTTACGTCTGACTCTTCTTAGTCTTGACTTTAATCACTACTCTGGAATAAGAGAATTGTTTTAGATACCTGGGAGTGGGCATAGCAGCAAACGGAAACCATGGAAGCAGAAGTGAGTCATACGGAAGGTGAGGGGGCGAAGGTGCTTGGAGTATTGAGATGGCGAAAATGGGTATATCTTGTATGGTTGCGAGGCATGGGCTATAGATAAAGATGTGCGAAGAACCGTGTATGTGTTGGCAATGAAAGTTTTGAGGTGTTTTGATTGAGTAAATGATAAAATGGGTAAGGGAGAGGTGTGGTAATCATAAGAGTGTGGTTGAGAGAGATGAAGAGGATGTGTTGAAATGGTTTAGACGTATGGAGAGAATAAGCCAGAAGAGCTTGACAAAGATGATTCATGCGTTCGTAGTGAGGAGAAGAGGAGAAAGGAGAGACCAAATTGGAGATGGAGGGATGAAATGGAAAACATATTGAGTGGTCGGTGACTGAACATGCAGGAGGGTGATGGTGTAAATGCGCTGGTAAGGTGATGGAATAAGTCTTAGGTAGGGTGATGGAGTAAGTGTTATGGTAGAGTGATGGACTAAGTGGGAAGGAGCGATGGCATTCGTTGGGCAACTCTGTTAACCATGAAAAAATCCAAAGGTATAAAAATTCCTCCGTAAAAATTCCCATTTCTTTTCGCTCTCTCCCCCTGTGTAACTCGACCCGACCCCTTGACCTCTGACCAAACAATCTAACAGTTTAATGAGGCTGCCTCGCCTCCTTCAGACGCCCCCTCAATTCCCTCCCCTCCAGGCCACTGCATTTAACAAGGAAACTCTTGGTATATATTTTTTCTTTACATGGTTACCGGGCTGTCTATACATATGAAGAACCCAGCCTTTTTTTAAAACAGAATAGCAAATTGTAAGTCCTGCCATGTTTGTACGGGTGGGCTTCATTGTAATGAGGTTGAAACTCGGTGTCTTACGGTATAGTTGTTACCCAAGTAAAGACACAGAGGATTTCCACCCTTAAGTCAACGTTTCGCCTGGTTAAACCGACCTTCGGAACATAAGTATGACAAACGGTTTTTCGTCTCTCATTGCTCATGTGAGCTTTGGTTAGCCATTATGTATTAATCCCGATCTTATTATTGTATTAATCCCTATCCTCGTATTGCATTAATCCCTATCTTCTAATTGTATCAATCCCTACCTTTTCATTGTATTAGTCCGTATCTTCTTATTTAATGAGGATTCCTTTGTGTTCGTCATGTTACTTAAAGCCTTTCCATGATGTTTGTGCTCTGTGTACCGTAGATTAATCTACGGTAGGTTTTTTTCTGTTTTATGATAGCTAAGACCATATATATATATATATATATATATATATATATATATATATATATATATATATATATATAATATATATATATATATGGCGTCCGGCAGAGCTGCTTCTTGATTCCTTGTCCCACTCCCATGGAAAAGATTGGCTCCTCATCATCTGAATAGCTGCCCGGCTCATCAGCTCGCCCGGTCTGACCTTAAAACTTGAACGAGACGTCTGCAGACGATGTCAACAGAAGTGGTGATAACAAGGGACGACACAGCACCGTTGGTCGACGACAAGACGACTGTAAAAACAGCGACATCGCCGAGTGCGTCGGCCTCCTGGAGGTCCTCACTAACAATGACCTCGGGTTCGCGGCTTCCGTCGATGAGCTTAATAGAATGTGCCCGGTGTTACTGAACGGCCTCCAGTGTATCGACAACTACACCCGTCGCTGCCTCACACCGAAGCATCGCGAGTACTTCAACAAGCTGTACGCTGGCACCATCCGGGTCATCAAGGACCTGTGCAACACCAAGGGAAAGTATCAACAAGTCCATTCTCACTGTGGCTGAGAGATTGACTTGAGGAGGCAGAAGTGATATTGTGACAGTGATTGTGTCAGCGTCGCGTCGCCTCGCCGCAGTGTATCGAGACAGACTTCCCCAGAACTTTTAAAAGGGAAATAAATGTTATAGTTGTGTTAATGGAGTGATAGTTTTCATGCATGGTGTTTGGACAAGAAAATAGTGAAGTTGGAGAAAAATGTAGCTTAGACATTGAAGCTTATTGATACAGTGGTGAAATTGATGAGAACTGCTATTGACGTTTGTGTGAATAAATTGTACATTTCCTTTTCCATAGCCAGAGGTTGAACCATTATGTGACATTCATTTTTTCATTCATTTCAAGCTAAAAGTTTGTTTTCTAAATTGTTTCTTACATTTTTCATATGTATATATATGTATGTGTGTGTGTGTGTGCGTGTGTGTGTGTATGTGTGCGTGTGTGTATATGTATATATATATGTATATTATCCCTGGGGATAGGGGTGAAAGAATACTTCCCACGTATTCCTCGCGTGTCGTAGAAAGCGACTAGAGGGGACGGGAGCGGGGGGCCGGAAATCCTCCCCTCCTTGTATTAACTTTCTAAAATGGGAAACAGAAGAAGGAGTCACGCGGGGAGTGATCATCCTCCTCGAAGGCTCAGAGTGGGGTGCCTAAATGTGTGTGGATGTAACCAAGATGTGAAAAAAGGAGAGATAGGTAGTATGTTTGAGGAAAGGAACCTGGATGTTTTGGCTCTGAGTGAAACGAAGCTCAAGGGTAAAGGGGAAGAGTGGTTTGGAAATGTCTGGGGAGTGAAGTCAGGGGTTAGTGAGAGGACAAGAGCAAGGGAAGGAGTAGCAATACTCCTGAAACAGGAGTTGTGGGAGTATGTGATAGAATGTAAGAAAGTAAATTCTCGATTAATATGGGTAAAATTGAAAGTTGATGGAGAGAGGTGGGTGATTATTGGTGCATATGCACCTGGGCATGAGAAGAAAGATCATGAGAGGCAAGTGTTTTGGGAGCAGCTGAATGAGTGTGTTAGCGGTTTTGATGCACGAGACCGGGTTATAGTGATGGGTGATTTGAATGCAAAGGTGAGTAATGTGGCAGTTGAGGGAATAATTGGTATGCATGGGGTGTTCAGTGTTGTAAATGGAAATGGTGAAGAGCTTGTAGATTTATGTGCTGAAAAAGGATTGATGATTGGGAATACCTGGTTTAAAAAGCGAGATATACATAAGTATACTTATGTAAGTAGGAGAGATGGCCAGAGAGCGTTATTGGATTACGTGTTAATTGACAGGCGTGCGAAAGAGAGACTTTTGGATGTTAATGTGCTGAGAGGTGCAACTGGAGGGATGTCTGATCATTATCTTGTGGAGGCTAAGGTGAAGATTAGTATGGGTTTTCAGAAAAGAGGAGTGAATGTTGGGGTGAAGAAGGTGGTGAGAGTAAGTGAGCTTGGGAAGGAGACCTGTGTGGGGAAGTACCAGGAGAGACTGTGTACAGAATGGAAAAAGGTGAGAACAATGGAAGTAAGGGGAGTGGGGGAGGAATGGGATGTATTTAGGGAATCAGTGATGGATTGCGCAAAAGATGCTTGTGGCATGAGAAGAGTGGGAGGTGGGCTGTTTAGAAAGGGTAGTGAGTGGTGGGATGAAGAAGTAAGAGTATTAGTGAAAGAGAAGAGAGAGGCATTTGGACGATTTTTGCAGGGAAAAAATGCAATTGAGTGGGAGAAGTATAAAAGAAAGAGACAGGAGGTCAAGAGAAAGGTGCAAGAGGTGAAAAAAAGGGCAAATGAGAGTTGGGGTGAGAGACTATCAGTAAATTTTAGGGAGAATAAAAAGATGTTCTGGAAGGAGGTAAATAGGGTGCGTAAGACAAGGGAGCAAATGGGAACTTCAGTGAAGGGCGTAAATGGGGAGGTGATAACAAGTAGTGGTGATGTGAGAAGGAGATGGAATGAGTATTTTGAAGGTTTGTTGAATGTGTCTGATGACAGAGTGGCAGATATAGGGTGTTTTGGTCGAGGTGGTGTGCAAAGTGAGAGGGTTAGGGAAAATGATTTGGTAAACAGAGAAGAGGTAGTAAAAGCTTTGCGAAAGATGAAAGCCGGCAAGGCAGCAGGTTTGGATGGTATCGCAGTGGAATTTATTAAAAAAGGGGGTGACTGTATTGTTGACTGGTTGGTAAGGTTATTTAATGTATGTATGACTCATGGTGAGGTGCCTGAGGATTGGCGGAATGCGTGCATAGTGCCATTGTACAAAGGCAAAGGGGATAAGAGTGAGTGCTCAAATTACAGAGGTATAAGTTTGTTGAGTATTCCTGGTAAATTATATGGGAGGGTATTGATTGAGAGGGTGAAGGCATGTACAGAGCATCAGATTGGGGAAGAGCAGTGCGGTTTCAGAAGTGGTAGAGGATGTGTGGATCAGGTGTTTGCTTTGAAGAATGTATGTGAGAAATACTTAGAAAAGCAAATGGATTTGTATGTAGCATTTATGGATCTGGAGAAGGCATATGATAGAGTTGATAGAGATGCTCTGTGGAAGGTATTAAGAATATATGGTGTGGGAGGCAAGTTGTTAGAAGCAGTGAAAAGTTTTTATCGAGGATGTAAGGCATGTGTACGTGTAGGAAGAGAGGAAAGTGATTGGTTCTCAGTGAATGTAGGTTTGCGGCAGGGGTGTGTGATGTCTCCATGGTTGTTTAATTTGTTTATGGATGGGGTTGTTAGGGAGGTAAATGCAAGAGTCCTGGAAAGAGGGGCAAGTATGAAGTCTGTTGGGGATGAGAGAGCTTGGGAAGTGAGTCAGTTGTTGTTCGCTGATGATACAGCGCTGGTGGCTGATTCATGTGAGAAACTGCAGAAGCTGGTGACTGAGTTTGGTAAAGTGTGTGGAAGAAGAAAGTTAAGAGTAAATGTGAATAAGAGCAAGGTTATTAGGTACAGTAGGGTTGAGGGTCAAGTCAATTGGGAGGTGAGTTTGAATGGAGAAAAACTGGAGGAAGTGAAGTGTTTTAGATATCTGGGAGTGGATCTGGCAGCGGATGGAACCATGGAAGCGGAAGTGGATCATAGGGTGGGGGAGGGGGCGAAAATTTTGGGAGCCTTGAAAAATGTGTGGAAGTCGAGAACATTATCTCGGAAAGCAAAAATGGGTATGTTTGAGGGAATGGTGGTTCCAACAATGTTGTATGGTTGCGAGGCGTGGGCTATGGATAGAGTTGTGCGCAGGAGGATGGATGTGCTGGAAATGAGATGTTTGAGGACAATGTGTGGTGTGAGGTGGTTTGATCGAGTAAGTAACGTAAGGGTAAGAGAGATGTGTGGAAATAAAAAGAGCGTGGTTGAGAGAGCAGAAGAGGGTGTTTTGAAATGGTTTGGGCACATGGAGAGAATGAGTGAGGAAAGATTGACCAAGAGGATATATGTGTCGGAGGTGGAGGGAACGAGGAGAAGAGGGAGACCAAATTGGAGGTGGAAAGATGGAGTGAAAAAGATTTTGTGTGATCGGGGCCTGAACATGCAGGAGGGTGAAAGGAGGGCAAGGAATAGAGTGAATTGGAGCGATGTGGTATACAGGGGTTGACGTGCTGTCAGTGGATTGAATCAAGGCATGTGAAGCGTCTGGGGTAAACCATGGAAAGCTGTGTAGGTATGTATATTTGCGTGTGTGGACGTGTGTATGTACATGTGTATGGGGGGGGGTTGGGCCATTTCTTTCGTCTGTTTCCTTGCGCTACCTCGCAAACGCGGGAGACAGCGACAAAGTATAAAAAAAAAAAAAAAAAAAAAAAAAATATATATATATATATATATATATATATATATATATATATATATAAATATATATATATATATATATATATATATATATATATATATATATATATATATATATATATATATATATATATATACCTTACCCTGAGCCACGTACCCATTTTTTCGACCAACCTCTAAGGATGGATGAACAGCTAGATTGAGTGTGGCCCGACTGCTGCAACCAGGATTCGAAGCGATACGTTCGATCCTGGGCGGCCCGTGAATGCGTCATCACGGCCAGGAGCGCTAACCGCTACACCACGATGGTTATGCTCATTCTGTGGTACGTTTTCCATTACGTCTGGATATTGCCTGAATGTCTTAGGTTTACGCTGATGATTCGGAGGATCGATTAAGATTCACTCAAAACTTTATTCCCTACGATTTCCTCCCGACTCTCTCTCTCTCTCTCTCTCTCTCTCCGGAAGGCGGTGGGACGGAAGACCCAAGTTGTGCAGCTCAGGTCCGTCTGTCGCCGGGGAAAAAGCATCATGTGACAGGACGAGTGTGCACCACACTAACTTTTTCCCGGAGCAGAAATACCAAGATCCTCCAGCTAGCGCGATGGAAAAGTCGGAGAGTTCCGCTACCAGATCCCCAGATGGTCGTCGGTCCCCTACCAGGCCCAGACCTCTGCCGGTCCCCAAGTTGATCGGAGGTCCGCTACCGGACCTCTGCCGGTCCCCAAGTTGATCGGAGGTCCGCTACCAGACCTCTGCCGATCCCCAGATGGTCGTAGGTCCCCTACCAGGCCCAAACCTCGGCCGTCCCCAAGTTGATCGGAGGTCCGCTACCAGACCTCTGCCGATCCCCAAGTTGATCGGAGGTCCGCTACCAGACCTCTGCCGGTCCCCAAGTTGATCGGAGGTCCGCTACCAGACCAGATAGATCCTCTAGGTGGTCGTAGGTCCGCTACCAGATACCCCCCCCCTAGGTGGTCGTAGGTCCGCTACCAGAAACCCAGGTGGTCGTAGATCCCCTACCAGACCCACCTCAGCCGGTCCCAAGGTGGTCAAAGGCTTCGCTACCAGACCCACATCTCCGTCAGCCTCCAGATGACTTATTCACGAAGACAAGATGACAAGTTTGGCTCTGGACATACCAGAGTAACCTCCACCAACCCAGGCCCACGCGTCTGTCCGATTCCCTCACCAGATACGTACGTAAACGTCCAAAAACCACATTTAGATATCACCCGCCACTCTTACACAAGTCCAGATTGCGCCATCACACCAATGGAAGAATAACAACAGTATGCATACTCTCACTATCTCTGTACTTAAGTAACACCCATAACCTTTTCCTTTCCCCCTGACGCTGCTCACATCTGTACCATCTCTCACACGTACATCAATCCTCACCCAAAGCAACGCCCGTGTCCACACTACGTCCACACCATGACATCCACAGACTGTGGTAAGGGAGTTTACTTGCCCAGTACAGCAGTCTCAGACTGAGGTGAGCTGGATCACTTTTAGGTCTGTTTTATTGCCTAGCCACAGTTACACCAACACCAGGGTGGACTCAAAAGCCTTCCGTGTTATTAGCTCCCTTGTCACCTACCCTAACCTATCCTTAAGCTTGCCGTAATGATCTTTCCTCTATCCTGTTCTACGGGTATAGATTCGATCCCTGCTCTTGCAAGCTATATTCTTGGACCCGTGGCATGTGACTGATGTTTCCCATAGTTTCAGTGAGGAAACCAGCTACACGAGGATTGGTCATTATAGTACCTCCGTTTCTCTTAATTCTTCCAATAACCTTACCACTTTGAAGAGCAGTGTCTGTAGAAACCACATGAGCTCAATGTCCCCCTTGCTTTCGTTTATCCTCTTGCCTTTCTCAGTTAGAACAGCTTCTGAAGCATTGCTTTCGCCCTCTCCATGTCGGCAACGGTATATGAGAAGACGGCGAGAGAAGCCCTCACACCTTATGGTCTCTGGTGGCGTTGGAGCGAAGTATGCTTGACAGTGAAGCACTATTGTACACGCCAGGTGTGCGTGTGTGTGTGTACCTCCTCATCACACCTGAGGCTCCCCACCACCCACACACACCAACACAGGTTGATCCCTCAAGCAACAAAATAGAGTCTGGAATCTTCCTAAAAAGATTCAAGTTCCAAGGTCGTGTGCACAAACCCTATATAATAACCCACACAGCTTCTGCCTTCTCACATGACTCGAGTGTAACACATTTGATATTCCACCTTATATATATATATATATGGTTACTCTCCCTGTGAGGGGACAATGGGTTCCCATTGACGTAGAATGCGACCATTGTAATTCGAATCAGAGATGTATCTCTCGTTGTGATCAGTCATAAGCTGTATTCAATGCTATATTCTGGGGTTCACAAATCTGACCCGTACAAATTGAATTAAGTATTTCATTTTGTAATAATGTGTTCAACAATATTTAACAAAATATGTCCATCCACGTAACATCACAATGACCTTTATTTTTTTTCCCCTCTGATAATTTCTGGTGACCAACATTAACATTGTTCGATCATATTAGCCTGCCTGGTCGGCTGTATGTATATTACGCTGTGCACCAGCGTCCCTGATGACTGGGGTGTTGGATAACATGTGCAAGAAGTGAGGACAGTAAATGATATGCCCCTCTCTCTCTCCCTCTCTCTCTCTCTCTCTCTCTCTCTCTCTCTGAACGAGGCTGAAGGCAAGATATTGGTGGAGAAAGTGGGGTGGGAATGAACGACGAAGAGAGGCTATGGGGGAATAAAGGCGTGGAGAATCTCAGCCAGTGTGTGACTCTTGACTGATGAAGCTGTCAAGCAAGGCGGGACTGCACCAGGGACACCCAGCCTGGCAGGAGAAAATTGCTTGCTGGCAGGAAAACCTGAGCCTTCACCGGGAGGGTGTGGGTGTGTGTGTGTGTGTGTGTGTGTGTGTGTGTGTGTGTGTGTGTGTGTGGGTGGGTGTGTGTGTGGGGGGGGGGGTCGAAGGGGGGGGTCGGAGGGGGGGGAATTTGAAATTGGATGGTTGCGTGTCCAAAAAAATTTTGTGGCTAGAAGGAAATTAGAAATGTTGTTGTAAAGATGTGTAACGTCTGCCATTGTCGCCAGAAATGCTCAAATAGACAAAGATACATTTACAAGCATACATATATATATATATGTATATATATATATATATATATATATATATATATATATATATATATATATATATATATATATATATATATATATATATATATATATATATATCTACTTAAATAAGAGCAGATTTACTTACATACACTTCCATACAAGCAGGTTTACTTACACACAATCACACATACACACGCATGGGACACCGTGGTGTAATGGTTAGCGTTGCTGACCATGGGTGAGCACGGGACAGCCCTGGATCAGGCTTGGATGGGTTCGATCCCTGGTAGTCGACCCACTGCCATACTCATCCTCTCCTTAGGACTTGGTCGATAGCTTGCTACCTGACTTTGGCCAGTGTGTGTGTGTGTGTGTGTGTGTGTGTGTGTGTGTGTCTGCATACACACATAGGAGGTAAAACACGCTACATATATACAAGGTGAAGAGACGGGGTAACACGAGTGTAAAACTGTCTCTCCATAACACACAGACAGTGACCACACATTTACCATGTATCGTAATAACTACTTCAACATTTCACATGAGAAATTTGACACTTCGTCTTTAAGTTTTGGCAGCGTCTCATCCCCTTGATCACAATAATACTTGACATCAAGCCAGCACAACATTCCCATGACCCGTAGCCTCTCTCCTGATCACCCTGTCACACAAATAGGTGTCAGAATTTACCAGCCTGGTGGTGTGAGTGAGAGCAAGTGGAAATGCTACATCAGATGAACCAAGAACTCACTGGTACCATCAGATTCAAGCTACAATAGAGGTACAACCATAATGGCACCATCAGATTTAAGTTACATGGAAGGTACAACCATAATGGCACCATCAGATTTAAGTTACATGGAAAGTACAACCATAATGGTACCATCAGATTCAAGCTACAATAGAGGTACAACCATAATGGCACCATCAGATTTAAGTTACATGGAAGATACATCAATAATAGTAGAAGTAGATGAGTCATATTTGTATTTCCACTTATATGTTACACTTGTCAAATTGTCTCCGATTTCAAAACCTACATGAATATCCCGTTTTCCTTCTGCTTATAGAATATATATACATACATACACACACACACACACACACACACACACACACAAAAATATATATATATATATATATATATATATATATATATATATATATATATATATATATATATATATATATATATATATATAACCAATGATTGCTAAACATATGCCAACATTCCACAGCCTCCCCCAACGAATGCTAAACATTTCCCAAACATTCCGCATCCTATGCGACGAACTGGCAACTCAGATATAGTTTTAGGGAAGAGGGCTGCCGCCTATATATAGAGGGACCTCCCCGTGATGTATAAGGCAGTGTGGCACAAGTCACAGTAGGTGAAGGGTGTGGCCGACCATCCTCCTGGCTTCCCAGTGTGGCTCACAAAAATTAAGAAATAGTATTTCCATGATATGCAAAGTCACACACACTAAAGAGTCACACACACACACACACCGTAGTGTCATGGTTAGCGTTATTGACCATGATTCAGCACGGGTCAGGCCAGGGGCCCTCTTGGGTTCGAATCCGTGGTGCAGCAGTCGGCCCACAGCCAGTCCCAGCTCTTCATCCTTACCTTGAGGTTGGCTGATAACTGGGTACTTGCCCTAGTTTGTGTGTGTGTGTGTGTGTGTGTGTGTGTGTGTTGTGTTTACTCACACAGGAATAAAGACACGATTCATATATATATACATATATAAGATTAAGAGACTGGTCGATACGAGTGTAAAACTACAGACAGACAGACAGACAGATACACACACACACACACACACACACACACACACTCGCACACACACACACAATAAAACTGAAAACGCGCATGAAAATATCAAAAAGACAAACTCAATAGAGATAGAGATAGATAGATAGGTAGAGAGAGAAGTGAGAGAGAGAGAGAGAGAGAGAGAGAGAGAGAGAGAGAGAGAGAGAGAGAGAGAGAGAGAGAGAGAGGTGAGATAGATAGATAGATAGAGAGAGAGAGAGAGAGAGAGAGAGAGAGAGAGAGAGAGAGAGAGAGAGAGAGAGAGAGAGAGAGAGAGAGAGATTCTCATCAGAAAGCCACACACACACACACACACACACACCTTCATACCGCTGGCCACGGGAGATGCCGGGAAATGACAGTGGTATCCACATGGCCTGTGGCGGCAGCCCCTCCTCTCCCCTCATGCTCATTGCTCTTCACGTTAGTCATCCTACCGACGACTGGGATGACTCTGGGCGTCACAGAGTTGGTTGATGACCTCTTCTCCCTGTCCAGGAAATGGTAGAAGCTTCACAGATGACCTCCACTCCAGGCTCAGGAGATATTCTAAGCCTCGTGGATGACCTCCACTCCAGGCTCAGGAGATATTATAAGCCTCGTGGATGACCTCCACTCCAGGCTCAGGAGGCATTACAAGCCCCATGGATGACCTCCACTCCATGGTAAGGAAACATTACAATCTTCACAGTACGAGGAGGTGGGGTCTGATAAACGAGGTCAAATTAGCAGTGTCTGGTTGGGAAGAGGCGGGAGCGAACGAGACGTGAGCTGTGTGGCAGGATGACTTGGGTCGTAAAGTCTCTCTCTCTCTCTCTCTCTCTCTCTCTCTCTCTCTCTCTCTCTCTCTCTCTCTCTCTTTCTCAACATATGCACGAATACAGTGCAAGGAGCTAGTGCTTTCACTGATCACATGATACCCTCCAACAGCGAGGACTCGAACCCTGTCATTTGTGCGGGAGGTGGGTACGCTAACTACCAAGTTAGATATGGAAGCTGTGGAGCCCATAGCCTAGTTGTCTGCGTCTCCACCTGCAATACAAATGGTAGCGGTTCGAATCCTCTATATATATATATATATATATATATATATATATATATATATATATATATATATATATATATATATACAGCGCTGGTGGCTGATTCATGTGAGAAACTGCAGAAGCTGGTGACGGAGTTTGGTAAAGTGTGTGGAAGAAGAAAGTTAAGAGTAAATGTGAATAAGAGCAAGGTTATTAGGTACAGTAGGGTTGAGGGTCAAGTAAATTGGGAGGTGAGTTTGAATGGAGAAAAACTGGAGGAAGTGAAGTGTTTTAGATATCTGGGAGTGGATCTGGCAGCGGATGGAACCATGGAAGCAGAATTGGACCATAGGGTGGGGGAGGGGGCGAAAATTCTGGGAGCCTTGAAGAATGTGTGGAAGTCGAGAACATTATCTCGGAAAGCAAAAATGGGTATGTTTGAAGGAATAGTGGTTCCAACAATGTTGTATGGTTGCGAGGCGTGGGCTATGGATAGAGTTGTGCGCAGGAGGATGGATGTGCTGGAAATGAGATGTCTGAGGACAATGTGTGGTGTGAGGTGGTTTGATCGAGTAAGTAACGTAAGGGTGAAAGAGATGTGTGGAAATAAAAAGAGCGTGGTTGAGAGAGCAGAAGAGGGTGTTTTGAAATGGTTTGGGCACATGGAGAGAATGAGTGAGGAAAGATTGACCAAGAGGATATATGTGTCGGAGGTGGAGGGAACGAGGAGAAGTGGGAGACCAAATTGGAGGTGGAGAGATGGAGTGAAAAAGATTTTGTGTGATCGGGGCCTGAACATGCAGGAGGGTGAAAGGCGGGCAAGGGATAGAGTGAATTGGATCGATGTGGTATACCGGGGTTGACGTGCTGTCAGTGGATTGAATCAGGGCATGTGAAGCGTCTGGGGTAAACCATGGAAAGTTGTGTTGGGCCTGGATGTGGAAAGGGAGCTGTGGTTTCGGGCATTATTGCGTGACAGCTGGAGACTGAGTGTGAACGAATGGGGCCTTTGTTGTCTTTTCTGAGTGCTACCTCGCACACATGAGGGGGGAGGGGGATGGTATTCCATGTGTGGCGAGGTGGCGATGGGAATGAATAGGGGCAGACAGTGTGAATTGTGTGCATGGGTATATATGTATGTGTCTGTGTGTTTATATATACGTGTACATTGAGATGTATTGGTATGTATATTTGCGTGTGTGGGCGTGTGTGTGTGTACATTGTGTATGGGGGTGGGTTGGGCTATTTCTCTCGTCTGTTTCCTTGCGCTACCTCGCAAACGCGGGAGACAGCGACAAAGCAAAATAAATAAATAAATAAATAAATAAATAAATATATATATATATATATATATATATATATATATATATATATATATATATATAAATATATATATATATATATATATATATATATATATATTTTTTTTTTTTTTTCTTTTTTGCTTTGTCGCTGTCTCCCGCGTTTGCGAGGTAGCGCAAGGAAACAGACGAAAGAAATGGCCCAACCCACCCCCATACACATGTATATACATACGTCCACACACGCAAAATATACATACCTACACAGCTTTCCATGGTTTACCCCAGACGCTTCACATGCCCCGATTCAATCCACTGACAGCACGTCAACCCCGGTATACCACATCACTCCAATTCACTCTATTCCTTGCCCTCCTTTCACCCTCCTGCATGTTCAGGCCCCGATCACACAAAATCTTTTTCACTCCATCTCTCCACCTCCAATTTGGTCTCCCTCTTCTCCTCGTTCCCTCCACCTCCGACACATATATCCTCTTGGTCAATCTTTCCTCACTCATTCTCTCCATGTGCCCAAACCATTTCAAAACACCCTCTTCTGCTCTCTCAACCACGCTCTTTTTATTTCCACACATCTCTCTTACCCTTACGTTACTTACTCGATCAAACCACCTCACACCACACATTGTCCTCAAACATCTCATTTCCAGCACATCCATCCTCCTGCGCACAACTCTATCCATAGCCCACGCCTCGCAACCATACAACATTGTTGGAACCACTATTCCTTCAAACATACCCATTTTTGCTTTCCGAGATAATGTTCTCGACTTCCACACATTCTTCAAGGCTCCCAGAATTTTCGCCCCCTCCCCCATCCTATGATCCACTTCCGCTTCCATGATTCCATCCGCTGCCAGATCCACTCCCAGATATCTAAAACACTTCACTTCCTCCAGTTTTTCTCCATTCAAACTCACCTCCCAATTGACTTGACCCTCAACCCTACTGTACCTAATAACCTTGCTCTTATTCACATTTACTCTTAACTTTCTTCTTCCACACACTTTACCAAACTCAGTCACCAGCTTCTGCAGTTTCTCACATGAATCAGCCACCAGCGCTGTATCATCAGCGAACAACAACTGACTCACTTCCCAAGCTCTCTCATCCCCAACAGACTTCATACTTGCCCCTCTTTCCAAAACTCTTGCATTCACCTCCCTAACAACCCCATCCATAAACAAATTAAACAACCATGGAGACATCACACACCCCTGCCGCAAACCTACATTCACTGAGAACCAATCACTTTCCTCTCTTCCTACACGTACACATGCCTTACATCCTCGATAAAAACTTTTCACTACTTCTAACAACTTGCCTCCCACACCATATATTCTTAATACCTTCCACAGAGCATCTCTATCAACTCTATCATATGCCTTCTCCAGATCCATAAATGCTACATACAAATCCATTTGCTTTTCTAAGTATTTCTCACATACATTCTTCAAAGCAAACACCTGATCCACACATCCTCTACCACTTCTGAAACCACACTGCTCTTCCCCAATCTGATGCTCTGTACATGCCTTCACCCTCTCAATCAATACCCTCCCATATAATTTACCAGGAATACTCAACAAACTTATACCTCTGTAATTTGAGCACTCACTCTTATCCCCTTTGCCTTTGTACAATGGCACTATGCACGCATTCCGCCAATCCTCAGGCACCTCACCGTGAGTCATACATACATTAAATAACCTTACCAACCAGTCAACAATACAGTCACCCCCTTCTTTAATAAATTCCACTGCAATACCATCCAAACCTGCTGCCTTGCCGGCTTTCATCTTCCGCAAAGCTTTTACTACCTCTTCTCTGTTTACCAAATCATTTTCCCTAACCCTCTCACTTTGCACACCACCTCGACCAAAACACCCTATATCTGCCACTGTTGAAATATATATATATATATATATATATATATATATATATATATATATATATATATATATATATATATATATATATATATACAGGAGTCTGAGGTAATCAATAAAATAAATATGAAAATAGACACATACACACACAGGAGTCTGGGGTAATAAAAAAAATGAATATGAAAATAGATCAAAGTCAGGTAAGAACTAACACAGTAGATTAATGGAATTTCCCCTTAACGACGGCGAATACTTTGGTCTTCATGTATGGGAACGCAGTCATTAGCAGTCACGTTCTGTTAGAATGTGATGATGATGATTAGAAAAACGTGTTGAAGTGAATATGATATATGACTGTTTTCCTGGAGCTGGTTCGCTGAAGCGGAAAGGTGTGTGTGTGTGTGTGTGTGTGTGTGTAGGGGTGGTGTGGTGGTAGCGATGCTGTTTCCTGTGGGGCGGAGTAGCGCCGGAAATGGATGAAGGCGAGCAAGTGCATATATGCATATGTCTGTGTGTGTGTGTGTGTGTGTGTGTGTGTGTGTGTGTATATGATGATATGTATAAGTATGTACCTGTGCCAGAGTCCTGGGGATATTCACTTCACACAAAAACCAGGCGTGGTCCAAATTGGTTGAGAGGGAAGTGTTCCATACGAATTGATTAAAACTGTTAATGGTTGCTGAAGAGTTCCTCTCACCCTAAAAAAAAAAGAAAACGTGAAGTAATGATGGTGTAATTTACAGCGGTGGAAAACGTATCGTACTGCCTCAAGGGCTAGTATTCCCTAGTAGTATGATGATATTCCAAGCCCGCAGCGAAGATTTTAAAACAATAGAATGATATTTTGATAGGAAAAAAAAGAGAAGATCTAAGTGTAATCTGACAATATTCAGTAAAGGAAAATAACTGGATAACTAAATACTGGGAAGTGATGGGTAAAGGAATGGTAATGGTGAGGGAATACTTGACATAGAGGAATGAATATTCGTTTGTGGAGAGCAAATATCTGACAATGAGCTGACGAATATTCGTTCGTGGAAAGCAAATATCTGACAATGAGCTGACGAATATTCGTTCGTGGAAAGCAAATATCTGACAATGAGTGACGAATATTCGTTTGTGGAAAGCAGATATCTGACAATGAGCTGACGAATATTCGTCAATTATAGGAAAATATCTCACACTGAGCTAACGAATATGGGTCAATTGGGGAGAAATAACACACGATAAGCTGCCAGATATTCGCCAGTATCGGGAAAAAATATCCGACACCAAGCTGGCGAATATTCGTGCGTGGCAGGGATATTTTTTTTTGGCCAAAAAGCTGCCGGAAAATTCGTCACTCGGCGGGAAAATTTCTGCCAAGTGAAGTGGCAAACATTCCCTCCCTGGTGTCCTGCCTTCGTTAACATGCCGACAGTCATGTTGGATGTGAAGCTGAGGGCGTGGCACATGTAGGAGGAGTGTAGGAGGGGCGTGGTGATGGCGTGGGTGATATAGTGGGGGAGGTACGAGAGAAGGGCGGGTTCGGGACATAGGAGAGGCGTGTATGTGTGGGGAGAGAGAGAGAGAGAGAGAGAGAGAGAGAGAGAGAGAGAGAGAGAGAGAGAGAGAGAGAGAGAGAGAGGCGGAGGTTGGGTGTGGGAAGGGATGTGGGGGAGCCATTTGGAAGAACACGGTGATGGGTTCTGCTGGACACCTTATGTCTCTGGGAAACCGAGAGAGAAAGAAAGTAACTGAAGTAAAGACTACGATGGGAAAGAGTTGGAAGCAACCAAGGCTGCTTATCATGACACGGTTAATTGACACAGACCACATACACGAGGATGGACCGTTATGGTACCACCGTCTTCCCTCGTAGGGTGAAGCTGTGGAATTCCCTTCCTTCTTTCATCCTTTTTTCCTTCATCCTTCCTTCTTCCTATAACCTTTTCACCCTTAAGAGTCGGGTCTACAAACGCTTGGAGAACTCTTGATCATTCCTTCATTCTTCATTTCTTCTCCTCATATGAGCCTTATCACCACGTGTGATGGCTACGTGCGACTGTGGCACGTGCTTGTGTGTCATGCCCGTTACTATATAAGTAAAAGTACCTCAAAGAGGAATTCATGATGTACGAGCCTTCTTCATCCAACCGTGTCAGTGAATTTTGTTGATTGACGTGTGCCTTCAGGTGACTTATGTCCCCTCCACCAACATGTGCCTTCAGGTGACTTATGTCCCCTCCATCAACATGTGCCTTCAGGTGACTTATGTCCCCTCCATCAACATGTGCCTTCAGGTGACTTATGTCCCCTCCACCAACATGTGCCTTCAGGTGACTTATGTCCCCTCCACCGACATGTGCCTTCAGGTGACTTATGTCCCCTCCACCAACATGTGCCTTCAGGTGACTTATGTCCCCTCCACCAACATGTGCCTTCAGGTGACTTATGTCCCCTCCATCAACATGTGCCTTCAGGTGACTTATGTCCCCTCCATCAACATGTGCCTTCAGGTGACTTATGTCCCCTTCATCAACATGTGCCTTCAGGTGACTTATGTCCCCTCCACCAACATGTGCCTTCAGGTGACTTATGTCCCCTTCACCAACATGTGCCTTCAGGTGACTTATGTCCCCTCCTACAACATGTGCCTTCAGGTGACTTATGTCCCCTCCACCAACATGTGCCTTCAGGTGACTTATGTCCCCTCCACCAACATGTGTCTTCAGGTGACTTATGTCCCCTCCACCAACATGTACCTTCAGGTGACTTATGTCCCCTCCACCAACATGTGCCTTCAGGTGACTTATGTCTCCTCCACCAACATGTGCCTTCAGGTGACTTATGTCCCCTCCACCAACATGTGCCTTCAGGTGACTTATGTCCCCTTCACCAACATGTGCCTTCAAGGTGACTTATGTCCCCTCCATCAACATGTGCCTTCAGGTGACTTATGTCTCCTCCACCAACAACGAAAATCACTAGTAGTTTTGATGCTAAGGACAAAGAACACATACGAAGTAAAGAGTCAATCGGGTCAGCATTGTAAGGATAACACAATACACATCGCGAGATCTGTTCCATTTTCTTGTCATTCACTTTCCCTTAGTTGAATAACTCTCAAAGTTGGACGCCAAAGAGAATAAGAACTTTTCGGTAACAGGTTTTAGCAGCTCGCAATACTATGTGACGAGGGACATGCTTCCATATTAGGACCTATACATGATACAGAGAGAGAGAGGCGCCTGATGTACATAGAAGAGAACCGGTTATACAAACACAAAAGAAAAAAGTTTTGTTCATAAAACACACGCCTCGTGGCTGTACGTGTAAGAAAAGGACCTCATAAACAACACCAACAGTGGTCTCGTATATTCTTGTCGAAATACGAGCCCTCAGAGAGGTCCACATAAACACTGGGAGGAATGAGTCTCCCCAGCTACCCAGAGATCCGGCCCATGAAAACACCTTAGAGTAATGGCCAAGTGAGCAGCACAGTAGAAAACTTTATCCATAGAATACAACATAAACCTTGCTCGTTACGCCACAGACAGCAGGTTAAATGAACCACAGACATTGGGTAGTATAAGCCACAGACAGTGGGTAACATAAGCCACAGACAGAGGGTAGTATAAGCCACAGACAGTGGGGCAGTATAAGCCACAGACAAAGGGTAGTATAAGCCACAGACAGTAGGTAACATAAGCCACAGGCAGAGGGTAGTATAAGCCACAGACAGTGGGTAATATAAGCCACAGATAGAGGGTAGTATAAGCCACAGACAAAGGGTAGTATAAGCCACAGACAGTGGGTAATATAAGCCACAGGCAGAGGGTAGTATAAGCCACAGACAGTGGGTAATATAAGCCACAGACAGTGGGTAACATAAGCCACAGACAGAGGGTAGTATAAGCCACAGACAGTGGGGCAGTATAAGCCACAGACAAAGGGTAGTATAAGCCACAGACAGAGGGTAGTATAAGCCACAGACAGTGGGTAATACAAGCCACAGACAGAGGGTAACATAAGTCACAGACAGAGGGTAGTATAAGCCACAGACAGCGGGTAATATAAGCCACAGACAGAGGGTAACATAAGCCACAGACAGTGGGTAACATAAGCCGCAGACAGTGGGTTACATAAGCCACAGACAGTAGGTAGTATAAACCACAGACAGTGGGTGACATAAGCCACAGACGATGGACTCTGTAGGCAGGAAAGGTACTGGTTGACACACACACAGACCCATGGAACGAGCGACCCCCTCTCCATAAGAGCGTCAAATCTCTACCTTCCCTTACCCCAGCAGAGATACCAGCCAGAGTGAATCATTGACTGGACACCATATGACCAACATTCTTCCCAGTTCCCCCGTGTTGTGTGCTGACGGCTGGTGTGGGATGAGCACTGGACACAGGCAGGGGAGGGCTGTATTTCTCAGCCGTTGGGAGACAAGGCAAGGAAGGGACAGTCCCATCTCTCACGTGTCTAGAGACAGGTTCAATAGAGCCACGGCTCTTCTCTGCCCGCTGAATGACGGGTCATTACGACACAGAGCAAAGTTCATTGTTCAGTCATTAGCACAGGGTACACAAACACTAGTTAGAAGATAGAAATGTACCCATCTGCTTTTCCATTTACTCTCTCTCCCTCTCTCTCTCTCTCTCTCTCTCTCTCTCTCTCTCTCTCTCTCTCTCTCTCTCTCTCTCTCTCTCTCTCTCTCTCTCTCACACACACACACACACACACACATACACACACGTTACCATTATCAGTAGACGAAAGGAGTGCAGTCTCCTCATATAACTTCTCCCTTCAAAGGAGTCGATCGTTTCCCCTCTCAGGACTGTAGCGCAACCTCTTACATCTTTAGGATCCCTGTGAGAAGTCCTTTAAGTATACAACTGATGCGCTAAACACACAAGCCACACGAAGCAAAGTCCCGGGCTTAATCACCAGCTAATTATCTACCTAAGCAAAGTACCCGGGTTAATCACCAGCTCATTATTAACCCACAAAACCCTCACCATCTGCTCAAAGTTAAAATCCCTGCCTTACAGTGGCTCCTGAACATTCCTTGACACCACCTTGTGCTCTACAGCGACACGGTAGACCCCCTCCTACCCACACCATTGCATGACCAGTCATCAGCCTTCATGGAAATGCGCGGGTTTCCTCGTCTTTCACAAGCAGGTGGAGAGGTTCTCGTCTTCACTCGCAAGGTGAGGGAGGGAAGATGGGGGGACCAGGCAGGTGGAAAGGCTCCCCTTCGTCTTGTACATAACGGGTAACGGATAACGGGTAACGGATAAAGGGTAACGGAAACACATTTCTACATAAAAAAAGGGGGGGAAAAGGTTGTGTTTAGAAGTAATATTAAGTAGTATATGTGTTCCACTATATATGTACTTAGTGGATAGGCTTTGGAGAAGTAGCCTCGAGGTAAGGTTTATGTAAGTACTGAATACGGAGTCACGATAGAAATAAGAAAAGATATGAACTGAATTAAAAATCAAATCCAAATTAGATTTAGACTAAAATTGAAATCAAATGAAAGAAAATGGTGACTCACACACAAAAAGACATCCCAGTTAAAGATAAGGGCCTTTAGAAAGTCAGGTATATCTCTATAATCTAACTTACTGAAGATAATCAGGTTTGCCTCAGCTATAATTCAGACTCTGAGTTGTCAGATATCACCAAAAAAAAAACGTCCAAGTGGGTCAAGTGAACACCCAGACCGAGAGAAGCAAACTATTGTAAGAAGGAACAGAACACCATGCGAGCACTTGCCAGACGATAGTCAAAATGTTCCAAAAGCAGGTATCACTCTGGCGTGATTTTGTGACTTTGAAGATTTAGAAAAAGCTTTGAACGAATGAGCTTGATATAAAGTAAACAGCGGTGCCACAAGAAATCATAGCAAACAGCATGTTCTTTTTGTAATACCAAGTTGCAGATGATATACTCAGTCTACTTGTATATGTTGCAAACAACTAACTCTGTTTTCATTATCGAGTTGCAAACAATACACTCTTTTTTCATTATCAAGTTGCAAACAATACACTCTGTTTTCATTATCAAGTTGCAAACAATACACTCTGTTTTCATTATCAAGCTGCAAACAATACACTCTGTTTTCATTATCAATTTGCAAACAATACACTGTTTTCATGAGCAAGTTGTAGAGAGTACACTCAATCTTCTTATATATGTTGCAAACAACTAACTCTGTTTTCATTATCGAGTTGCAAACAATACACTCTTTTTTTCATTATCAAATTGCAAACAATACACTGTTTTCATTATCAAATTGCAAACAATACACTCTGTTTTCATTATCAAGTTGCAAACAATACACTCTTTTTTCATGAGCAAGTTGTAGATGATACACTCAGTCTACTTACATATATTACAAACAAATCACTCTGTTTTCATTATTATGTTGCAGACAACATACTCTGTTTTTATTAACAAGTTGCAAACAACGAACTCTGTTTTCATTATCAAGCTGCCGACAACACACTTTGTTTACTTATATCACACGTTGCAAACAACGCACTCTGTTTTCATCATCAAGTTGCAGACAACACACTCTGTTTTCATTATCAAGTTGCAGACAACACACACCGTTTTCATTATTAAGCTGCTGACAGCACACCCCGTTTACTTATACGTTGCAAACAACACCCTCTGTTTATAACTTCATATAGCTTCATATACATCTCAAAGAAAATGGGAAGCGCAGGACCTGCGTGACGGTCTCAAAGACGTTGTATTTTTGTGTCCAGTTGACGCTGTGTTGCTCGGGGGTTCAAGGTTGGTTGGTTAGTACGGCGGAAGGGACGTGGGTAGCCAGCCTTCTAGCCTCAGGGAGCAGGAATGGGGAAGGGGTGTGGAAGGGTAGAATCCAGACCTCTAATAGTCAGTATTGGAAACCAATATTAGGATTTACTGGTCTAAAGAGGGTCTGAAATGTGAAGCGCAACAGTGTTGACACTAGTGGTGGTGATGATGATGGTGGTGGTGGAGGTGATAGTGATGGTGGTGGTGGAGGTGGTGGAGGTGGTGGAGGTGGTGAATGCAGTGATGGAGAGGACACTAATTGCGAGAGGAGGTCACGGGAACGCTTATCTCTCGCCCTCGTCAGTCTGTTTCCAGTTCAGTAATGCAAGGGACTTGAGGGATGCCTCCAGGTTCACAATGGTGCTGCTGGGAGGTGGATGATGAGAGGCCTTGTGTGTATAACATCCTTGAGAGAGAGAGAGAGAGAGAGAGAGAGAGAGAGAGAGAGAGAGAGAGAGAGAGAGAGAGAGAGAGAGAGAGAGAGAGAGAGAGAGAGAGAGAGAGAGAGACTTGCCCTCACGCCTATATCTGAGATTTCCTTTGTCATCACTTCAAGAAAATTGCCGCAAGGATTGGTTAAATAGAAAGTGGCTGTCGACGATAAGGTAAACCGAGTCACACAGAATATCAACACCGGCGACGTAGAAGTTCGGTGGCAGAGAACACAGAAGAGTGGCAGAGACGGCTAGGGCGTCGGAGGAACGCTCAAGGGAACAGAGAACATATCCATTCCATGAAGAGGAAGATAAAGAAGAACTCCTGTTTCAGAAGAGGGGGAACTGGCTGAAAGTGGGTGGTGGGGGAGAGGGCCAGAGAGTTACAAAGACCTGGAGAAGAGCGGAGGCCAAACTGAAGCAGGAGGTCTGGGTGATGATGAAGACGACAAAGAAGAACCAGGTAACAAAGAAGGCCACGGGACACAGAGAAGACCAAAGCTCGAGACAAAGAAGACTCGAGTGACGCTGAAATATACCGACAGAGCTGGACGTGGTTGACAAAGACCCGTGTGACACAGAGACCTTGGGTGGGTTGGGGGGAGGGGGGTAAGTAAAGAAAACTCATCTTCCGTAAGATAGGAAAATAATAAGTCTTCATTCACACACACACACACACACGCACACGCACACACACACACACACACACACACACGGAAGTGTAACAAGTCCTTCCAACTCCTCAGACAAGAGCTGATAGAAATAATGAAGCCTCTTGGCTCGGTGACAGAAATTCCTGTCGCTACTTATTTCCATTCCATGAGAGAAAAGAATACACACAGTTCGTCGAAGTGATGATACAAGTTAGCGAGTAAGACAATGAACCAGTCAGCCAAGGGACATTACTAAGGGGGTGTCAACCATTACACTGGACCCATGTGAACACCAGACTGATATAGATAATATGGTACTCTTAAACATTGACTCTCAGGGGCCGTACATGTAATGGGTTTGTGTGTGTTTGGTCTAAGCATAATCTTGAGTACATGTTCAATATCATTCATTGGCGTTTTTAAATTCAAGGTTACGGCCTTAGTGACCCTGGCAGTTGATAGGTCTAACAAGCCCAACCAACCAACCAATCAATCAAGTAACCTCCCCTCACCCTCACCCTCATATAGACCTACTTTCAAGCCTTTCACTCAGCTCAGTGGCTACTTAGCTGGAGCGAGTCGCTTACACTCACTCATTCACTTTACTAACCTGACCACCCGATCAGTCTCGCTCACTAATCCTCTTTACAAATTACATTAAATCAGCAATTAATTACACTCTCATTAGCCACCTTTTTTTCATCATAGTGACCGACATGGCACTGGCTAACCGTACCTTGATCAAAGGCCATCTCAAGTGAGAGATATAAAAGTGGAGGGAAACGAGAGTCGAAATTAATCAGAGCTCCGCAGGTGTTCTCACACTCGACGCCTAATGGTAGTGTGGGTTAGAGGAAGAACGAAAGATAGAATAAGGAAGAGGAAAGTCTAACGCTTGGCTGTTCTAGAGAAGGAGGCACGATGATGGTTCATCCCCAAGTGACAGGTGTCTTTATAGAAACTGTTGGAAGCAGCAGCCAGCTGTCTTCTGGATCCTCTCTTCACTGTCCTGTTGCTACAGTCTATTGTAAATCTCATCATCTGAAGTGCTCCAACCCACCCATCACCCTCCAACTCAGGTTTCTGCATCACTTACTACCTGAACGGAGGTGAACATGATGGTCGTCCAGACCCAACGCACATGCAAACACAACAAGGCAAAGTTCGACACAGATGAACTCGATTCCCTGACGTTGAATCTACACGTGCGAGAAATACAACTGAAATCGCAAACCAAGAAATAGATATTTTGTATACTCCCTCATGGCTCATTATGAATCTTGCTTCTCTCTAATGGTTTGAATTCTTATAGTAGACAGATAACAAAAAATGAATATACTATATGCAAATTTTAGATGATTAAGAAAACTAGGCAAAACCCATCCACAGCGCGTAGGGTTGAGACACGGTATCTTATGACAAGATAATCATAAGAGAAATTTTCGTGGCTCTATACACACACACACACACACACACACACACACACACACACACACACACACACGCACGCACATACAGACACACACACACACACACACACACACACACACACACACACACACATGGGATGAAGCAAGTGATTATTTCGCCTATCAATCGTGTGAAAAATTCTCTTAACCATACAGCCTCACGTGGCGTCGCTCCTGAACCCCTGCCCCTTACCCTACCGCTGCAAAGTCATCCAGGAAGGAGAGAAGCAATTTTCCTTCGTCTCAAGTTGGCTTGGGTCTCCTCCCATGATGTGGCCAGTCATGTATCTCCACAACCCACTCCCACTAGCCCTCCACTTATGTCCAGTCTTTCAGGTCACGACCTTGGCTTTGCTCTCCCTTCCTCGAAGCCCAAAACAGAATGTCAACTGTCTGGGTGTTGTTCGTGATCCAAAGTGTAGCAGAATGCGCTTTTTCATTCACCTCAGCTGTTCAAAGTTTCACTTCAATTCTTCCTCTGGTTTCCCAAGCTTCCTGTGATAATTCACAGACAAGCTATATTCTCAGGGGCCAGCCACTATTCACCTCTGTCACATAAGGTCATAAAATCATCATTGAAAACAAGATGGAAGAAATAGAAAAAATCGGTCGGTTTGATTAAGATATAAATCCAGGTTTATGGTATAGGTCTGGCTTTGAATGTTATACCGTTGATATACCCTCCTCTGACTACGAACTTTGCTCTTTATCATCTAGAAATGAATTCTTTCGTGTTGCGGAAGTCAAAAAAGAAAAAGAAAAACCGTCGATGAAGACCAACATTAGGCTCTTCTCATCAGTCTTACTTCACGCGTCTCTCTCATTTCACTCGTCTCTTCAATCCAGACTGAGTCTTTGTGTCATGGACGATTCATCATACCACAGATTTACTTCCTTACTCCTATCAGTGAGGCGTTGACCGTAATCTTGTCTTTACCTTCGTTGATCAAAGTTCCTTTTCCTTCTTTTCCAGAAGCCAAAACTGTTGCGAATTCGGAAAGAAATAGACGATTCCAGTCTATTTTCTTCTTCTATCCTTTTCTATTTTTATCTTTTCTTTTTCGCGTCCCTCTGCTCATCAGGGAGCCATTCACCACGCCACACACACACACACACACATACACACACACACACACACACACACACACACACACACACACACACACACACACTTCTTAAATGTCGCTTTTTTTACTTCTCCATTCTGATCTCGGGGCCATTCTTGATGGAAATATTCCTCCTCCGTGACGAAAGCTTCCCACTGACAAAAAAAAAGAAGAAAAAAGAAAGAAAAAAATGACATATTGTAGATAGATAATTTTCAAGGACACTCTCTCTCTCTAGTCAGTGTTAAGACATATTGCTCCCTCTGGCCTCATCAATATATCTTCTCGACTTATCAGAAACGCGCTATTTTGAGATTCTCCTTCATCACTGAACTTGATGAATATGTAAAAGAAAAAAAAAGAAAAGTGAAAAATGAAAAAAAAAGATTAATCTTGTCCATTGAGTGTTCTTTGAAGACATCCACGTCTTCTGTGTCACTCGCGGGTTCTTTGACCCCGGTATTCTATGTCAACTGTGTGTTTTCTCGTCGCTCGGGTCTACTGTAGGTAGCGTTAGGTTACACGTCTGTGTGATCAATTTCCTTAACGTCCTAAATATGGGTTACGCTATAAAGACACTCAGCCTCTCTCTCTCTCTCTCTCTCTCTCTCTCTCTCTCTCTCTCTCTCTCTCTCTCTCTCTCTCTCTCTCTCTCATGTAGGTGGTAGGCAGCCACCGACCTTGGAGGTATATTTACCATTACGTTAGTGACGGCTGAGTAGAAATTTAGTACGTCCAGTGGCTGTCAAGTTTCACTCCTTTGGCGCTCAGGTTGCTGTCTCTCTCTCTCTCTCTTCTCTCTCTCTCTCTCTCTCTCTCTCTCTCTCTCTCTCTCTCTCTCTCTCTTACCGGGCTGCTGGCTCTCACGCCACAGACACACAGTCTCTCCTCTCTCTCTCATACCCAACACTTGACTACGTTTACCTCAACCAACTCGTTCTTCGTAAACTTATACTTTCCTGTACAGACACTACGCGCTACGCTAGCTAACCCTGCCTTGTTGGCAAAATCTCGATGTCATTTTCAACAATTGTGTTTAAAGTTTAACCCAGAACACATCATATGAAACTGAGTGTGGAGTATATGTGTGTGTGTGTGTGTGTGTGTGTGTGTGTGTGTGTGTGTGTGTGTGTGTGTGTTGTGTGTGTATAAAGGATATATCTCACCATTAAGAAATGTATGTTCATATAGGGATTAATTTTCGAGACATTTATCAAATGGTAAAGTCATCCATCTAGTCATAATTATCAATTTCCGATAGAATGAGTTTCCAATTATTCTAGAAAATTATCCTGGTTATTAGGAAGCGAATTATAAGGTTACCACTAAGGATTTAAGGGGGTTTAGGGAGGCAGGGATTAACAGAAACGGGTTGAAGGGATTTAAAGAATCTTTGTTCATAATAACTGTATGGAAACATTATGGAAAAAAGAATGTATTTCACCACACGAAAAATATGTGTAGGTGCAACCCTACCACACGAAATATGTGCATATCAACATCGCCTCCCTCCCCCCACCCACCCACCACACGAAAGATGTGTATAGCGGCTACCCCACCACACGAAAGATGTGTATAGAGGCATCCCCACCACACGAAAGATGTGTATAGAGGCATCCCCACCACACGAAAGATGTGTATAGAGGCATCCCCACCACACGACAGATGTGTATAACGGCTACCCCACCACACGACAGATGTGTATAGCGGCTACCCCACCACACGAAAGATGTGTATAGCGGCTACCCCACCACACGAAAGATGTGTACAGAGACATCCCCACCACACAACAGATGTGTATAGCGGTACCCCTACCACACGAAAGATGTGTATAACGGTACCCCTACCACACGAAAGATGTGTATAGCGGTACCCCTACCACACGAAAGATGTGTATAACGGTACCCCTACCACACGAAAGATGTGTATAACGGTACCCCTACCACACTAAAGATGTGTATAGCGTTGCCTCACCACACAGATGATGTGTATACTCAAACCGCCACAAAGGTGTTAAGAAAAAAAAAAAAAAAGGAAAGTGAAAACTCCGATGCCCCTGACTTACGAAGTCATCCCAAGACGCAGAGTAACGTAACATAAGCAGACGAGTCTGTATACCCTTATCTTACCCCCTACAGACGGTATACGGAGGAGGCACATCATCTCGTCTCTATATGAGGCAGTAGCTGTCTGCACGACCGCGAGGAAACCTTCCAAGAACTGATCTCTCTCTCTCTCTCTCTCTCTCTCTCTCTCTCTCTCTCTCTCTCTCTCTCTCTCTCTCTCTCTCTCTCTCTCTCTCTCTCTCTCTCTCTCTCTCTCTCTCTCACACACACACACACACACACACACACACACACCAGCCCATGTAAGTGGAGGGAACAGGGAGGCCGCAAGTGTTCCAGGAATCCCCAGGAAATGGTGGAGAGTTCTCTCTCTCTCTCTCTCTCTCTCTCTCTCTCTCTCTCTCTCTCTCTCTCTCTCTCTCTCTCTCTCTCTCTCTCTCTCTCTCTCTCCACCACCAGCTGCTTTGCTCCACCAACACCACCACCATCAAGGGGTTTACATAGACTGAGACAAACGCAAGGGAGAACAAGTGCAAACAATTCTTGTGTATCTATGACTCTTATCTATATGTTCAGGGACTCTGGTCTATGGTCTTCTATGACGCACACAAAAAGTTCTGGAAGATGGGCTCTGGAAAAAGACATACGGGAGTTGTGTCATTTGATAAGCTCCTTTCACATCTGCGTTGTGCGAGTTATGTTCATGGTAATGCCACCATGTGAACACTACCATTATGGTAATGCCACCATGTGAACACTACCATTATGGTAATGCCACCATGTGAACACTACCATTATGGTAATGCCACCATGTGAACACTACCATTATGGTAATGCCACCATGTGAACACTACCATTATGGTAATGCCACCATGTGAACACTACCATTATGGTAATGCCACCATGTGAACACTACCATCATGGTAATGCCACCATGTGAACACTACCATTACCATACCACCTGATCAACGGTAGAACACTATCACCATTATAACTATGAGACTATCACCACCACAAATGTGTAGCATGACTATGTGAGCATCATTACCATACTGTGAGAGCATCACTATGCGATTTCCCACCACCATCACATTATGCGAACATCTATGCAAGTGCCGCCATCATCACATTATGTTAGCGTCACAGAGTACCACTGTGGAACTTCCACCATCCACTGCTGCTACCACTCCGGTCACCACTATGGTCATTATCCAGTGTGGACACGACGTTAGACGAGCACCGTTGTCACACTGTGTGAACACAACCAACCACACTATCCCGCCACACCTACACCACATTAGCAGAGGCACTTCTCTATGACAACACCACCACAACATTATGTAACTACAATTCATTTTAATACCTGTGCTCAACACTACGTCCCCCACACAGACATATACACACACTGTAGGGAGCAATATTCCAGTCCATTTTAACACACTGAGGTCTACACCTCCAATGTTTTATGTACCAGTTAAGCATAACATTCTAACCTTAAGATCCAGTAGTCTGTAAACATCACATATGTATAAACTATGTAGATCGTCACGCATTTTTGGTGGGTAGCAAAATTCTTCTATGGTGCTCAGAGCTTTGAGAAGATGTTCGTGTGAGCTAAGCTCCTCACTACCTATCCTATTTGGGACACTACACTACTTGCATCAGCTGCAGTTGGCTTGCCCTTGACCATTAGATATGTTACCTAACACACTTAGGACGAACGGACAAGGAGCTTTTCCTAATGCTTTCCACATCAGCTTCTGGCCACATAGAAAACAGTCTCAGACCATCTTAAAATCTCTTGGGAGCTTTGAAGGTGAAATAGTGGATTCCAACCAATAAGGAATTTAGTATTTTGTAAATGGGATAGAAGAGAAAATATAATTAGAATAATGAGCTTTGAAAATATCCATCGAACTGTTTAAAAGCAAACTCTATTGCCAAAGGTAACAACTTTACCATAAGTCTTAAACCTTTCCAGAATAGACCTTTTCTTTATGATAATCTTAATGAATATTTGAGATAAAACATACTCTTACAATTTGTACCAGAGACTCTACACACAACCATGAAACAGTTTAAAGCCAAACCCAAATGCCAGAAGCAAAATAGAATAATTCAGAGCTTTCGTCTTCCAAAAAATATGTAATCACATAAAAAGACCATTAATCTAAAGTATAATAGATACTCTATAAAAAACTTTCCTTAATGACTCTGCATTCAAAAAAGTTTTAGTTGACGAGGACATGAAACTTATCCCCAGAATCTAATCCTGGAGATTGTGTTTTAAAAAAAGTAATCGCGACATTGTGAAGTTTGATGCTGTGTAGTTTAGTCAAGTCTGCACAGTTTCAGGGCACTTGGGGCCCATGAGCTGTGGCGGAGGACGACGGTCAGAGGAGGAGGCCCATGACTTGACCATCTGGGTCAGTAATTTTGGTCCTGGGTGCCACAGAAGGACACAAACTGTACCACAGTAGTTCTTGGGCCAGTACTTTTGGTCTTGTGTGCCACAGAAGGAGACAATTCGTACCACAGTAGTTCTTGGGTCATTACTTTTGGTCTTGTGTGCCACAGAAGGAGACAATTCGTACCACAGTAGTTCTTGGGTCAGTACTTTTGGTCCTGGGTGCCACAGAAGGACACAAACTGTACCACAGTAGTTCTTGGGTCATTACTTTTGGTCTTGTGTGCCACAGAAGGAGACAATTCGTACCACAGTAGTTCTTGGGTCAGTACTTTTGGTCCTGGGTGCCATAGAAGGACACAAACTGTACCACAGTAGTTCTTGGGTCAGTAATTTTGGTCCTGGGTGGGACAGAAGGAGACAAACCGTCCCATGGTCCTAAGACTCGCAAGGATTGTTGTAGTCAAGAGCCGTTCACTTGCGCGGGACCAAAATGTAATCATGAACTTTGTCTTCCAGTTATATTCTATACGACAATCACAGTCAGGTTATCACGCTATATCTGGGAGGATGCTATTTCTAATCGTCAAAGAAACGTTCATTTGTTCCCGAAAACTAGTTTTATCAGCTGTATAGAAATGTATTTAGTATCGGCAATGGTAAAGTCTTGCCAAAACCATGTCATATGTCTGTTGATGAAGATGCAATCAGGTAATGTTTAATACTTCCAGGTATCCTACAGTCCATGTCCAAGTACAGGTTGAGATGCTAATCAAAGACAACAGATTAAGAACACCTGACCCGAATTTCAAGTCCAAGTCTGTTATTGTATTAAGGGAGAGACCTGAAGTTGAATAGAAAATATCCAATTAAGGGCAAATGATCAAGAATTTCAAAATACTGCTTTTCATATTTATTTGAACCAAATTTCTTCGCCCTTGATGAAGAGCTTTGATGTTTCTTTTATCCCCGCTCTCCCTTAAAGAGAGAAAAAGAAAATGGAACTCTAACTCTGCATTCTTTTACCATCAATAGTTATTCTCCACATCCATGCACTGGAGTCCTCAACGTAAGGGATTCCAACGTTTAACACAAAGATTGCCTTTGATTCTATTTAAGATGATCCCGGTGGAGCTGAGGCCCTTTATCCCCCTCCACATTCCTTAACAAATCAAACAAATGAACGCACATAGACTTTCCGATTGCTATGACCATTCCTCGACTTCTCTTTCTTTCTTAACCTACAAACCCCCTACTATGTATACCTCTTATGTCCCCCTATTATGTCTTTTGACCACAAACATAACAAACGTGGCAAAATCAGCTTCTAAAAACCAGGGATGCTACGCTGGTGCAAGAATACTTGCCCTTATGAGCATTTATTCAATATTAAGATTATTTAGAATGATCAACCACGATCTTCTAATAATCACAGCATATCTTATCATCCCCAGCATGGAATACTGCTCATGTATGTTCACTCCTCCTCGATCTGTCTCACAGTTATAATGGAATCAAAAGTTTTCCTCCTCGTAAACACTTGTGCCATCACTTCTCTCTAAACACCTATTCCTGTCCGTCTCAGTCACGCCAGTCTTGGCTACTGTTCTCGTGATGTCAAGTCGCGCGTCTCTGTCACAAAGTCTTAGACACGCTTTACACGTCCGATCGCTGCTTCCCACACTTTCTTTCGTGGCGTAGAGTTACACGAGGATCGACTTACGCAATCTCTCTTTATACCTCACGGCGCGAAGCAATGGAATTCCCCCCCTCCTCCCTTCCCTCGCATTTTTTTCTCCCAAACTTACTCAACCAAAAGTTAGGTCTACAAACAGCGGAGAGAGAGAGAGAGAGAGAGAGAGAGAGAGAGAGAGAGAGAGAGAGAGAGAGAGAGAGAGAGAGAGAGAGAGAGAGAGAGAGAGTTATCTATCCAAAGTTTTTGTCGTGTCGTGTAATTCACCACGGGAAAGAGAGATGTGGTAGAGCATGATTGTGGATAGACTAACTTGGAAAAATTAGTTCTTACCGAGTTTGAATTTCTCCGGAGCATGATGAACACCTGGTGATGTCTGTGTCCTGCGGTTTTAACCCCGGGGGAAACTGTAAGCGTCAAGGCCATCCTCAGGCATAGAGGCTCTGTACCCTCGAATTACATTCTGAAAAAGAAATAAAAAGAAATAAAGAAGTCAAAGAAATCAAGCCACTCAAGGTCTCTCACATTTCATGCTGACAACAGCTAAATGAAGCAAGCAAATTATATTAGTTGGACAGAAAAGTAACAAATGAGGAGTCTATGTCATCGAGTTTGACGTCTGCTGAGGGCATCATCATCATCATCGTACTGCAAGATCATAAAGTATTTGGATAGCGTCGCATTGCTGAGCTTCAACGGTTCCGCACGATGCAATATTCTACTGAAATTTCTTTCATAATCCAACCTCGGTCTGGTACTATGGTCTTCAGTTGACAATACACGAAGCTTGGGAGGAATGACAAGCAGGAGTCTTTCGAATATGTTTCCACTGCAAGGAAAAAAAAAAGAATATGTTGCATGAATGCATGATGCATTTATAAAGGGGAAAAAACTATTGCCACATCACTTTTCCATTTTGATAACCTGTATGATTAAGAAGATTGCCAGTTCTCGCGGTTTTTTTTTTTTAATGAATTCTCTTTTTCTTTAGTTAGGCTAGCACTAGATCTATTCTGATTATACCCTTAGGGGAATAAAAGATCAAAAGTTAGAAAAATCAAGAGTGTTAAGGGAGTTTTGAACTGTCGGTACAATAAGCAGGAGCAAAGCAGTAGGATGAGGAGAGTTTATGATATCTGACGATCTAGGAGAATCTAAAGAGATTCTACTCAATCCATCTTACAGTGTGGACGTTACTAGTAAATGATAAGAACATAGAACTATTTGTACAACATTACTTTGAAGTTAGATTAGATTCGATGTACAAAAATGAACTACAAATGATTACTGAACAGCATGTCATTTACGTAGATTGCAGTTTAAGTAAGGTCATCGATGATTCAGAGGTCATTATGAAGGCTTGTTCAGAATCAATTACAGCAGTTTACAACAATTATTGGAAAGTGCTATGTTAAGGGCAATGATAGAACGGTTTACATGTTACAATACACCTATCATTTCGGCCCACATGAGACGCTGTTGCAAATAAACCATCTCCTGCCCCACTTCACTGTTTCTGAGAGCGAAGAATATCCTCACAGCTTCGTTCTTCTCCTTATCTTAATTGTATGTTATCTGCTACATCAAGAAAAAAGTCATAGCTGGGAAGTTTAAAGAGATATATCAAAAGGTTGTTGATCGCGACATATTTAATTATGAAGTTTGAATTCATCAAACTATTGAAAGGTAGAACACGTGAGACTTTTGGAGTTATGTTGTAGCTACAATCCTAGAGATGTTATCCAACCATTTCTGCGTTAGGTTTCTTATGTAATGGTCAGATCTTAAAGATAAGAATGTAATTTTTTTTCCCCCGACCATGTTACATTATACATGACAACCTACAGAAGTGTGTGTGCAAAACAGAGTGAAACTATTTTTGAAGCTGTTCCGTTTGAACGGAAAAAAAAACAACAACAGTATGAACAAAACTTTGATCAGATAAAAGACACTTTTTCTTCTTCATTTCGCTCACGATGCCTCGCTGAAGCGAGGAAGGAGCTTACTTCTGACGAAGGTGTCGTCAGAAGTAGAAAGTTGTTTAACTTAAGACATTACTGAAGACTTCAATAGATGACTGAAGACGTTACGCTACTGTAGGATCTGGAATGCCTTTACGTTAAAAGGAAAGAGAATCCGATCGCACTGTAATGTAAGTTTCCCACCGAAAGAGTCTACCTTCGGTACACACAATCTCATTAAGTCCAGATCCCTTAGAAACTTACTTTCACTTTATACTCGAAGGGAATGCAGTCCAGATGGGTGAGGGTTGAGGAATACTGGATGTCTGGCACGGATGTCCAGATCCTCAACTAGCCTCAACCAGGCGTCTGTTGAATCATGTCGTTTGACCAAACATCTCATCATTGTCTTCCACGAAGACAGTAAACCTCATCCAACGTAAACTGAAATCAATCCTTGAAAGCGTTTGGTTCGATTCCCACGACAAACCATGAAAAAAAAAGATACACTATGTTAAAGTTTCAATGATACAGTTTCAATTGTACTTTTACAAATTTAGGGTCAGAAGAGCAACTTAAAAGGCTGATGATGTAGAATGAAAGATGCCAAAAGGGTAAATGAAAAGGAGACTTAAGGATGAGAAACTCTTGTGAAATCTTACAACCTCCGCGGTGTATGGATGCTGTCCACGTCTGTTAACTTAGGGATGATATCGTCAACGAATTGTGCCACTGGTTGACCCCTGAATGCCTCACGTCTGCCTGTGAGACTCGTCCCACAACTCCCGTCTCTTCCATCAAGGTCGGGGGGGGGGGGGTAGCTAGCCAGAGTACCCAAGGTCTGTCAGTGGCTTTTTACCACTAGAGTCTTGTGAGCAGTGCGAGGTGATCTCTACGTGTGTGCAGCCATGATAAAAACCGTACAATTATTCCTGTTCTGTGTGATATGAACGCCAGAGGAGGCTTTTAAAACCGAGAGTAAGAATCGTTAGAAAATGAATTTATGAGAAAAATATGTAGACTTCAAAGACTACTCATTTTCAGTATTAGAAATGTTAAAGTATTTCGCAAAACATATCTGGGCCGAGAGGCAAATCAATGCCTCGCATTCTTAAAAGAAAATTCTTATTCAAGTTAATCATCCTAACGTATTTATAGTTCTCAAAATCCTTCTTAAATACTGCAAGATTTCAGTAATAGTTTGAAAATGACTGTCAGAGTAAACTCGGAAGGTGTATACCTCAGCAAATAGAAAATAGAGAATAAATTAATTTTTTCAAATTTTGTATCGCCTCTGATCCAGAACTTTGAAAACCCCAGAAAATTTTACATAAATGGCTTTTGCAAAGATGCAGAAGAAAAAATTTCGCTTAATGATGGTTAAAGGGATTTTTTTTTTTCAATTGTTTGAAGCGTTATTTCAGGCTGGGACCTGAAGTCTTATGACGTAACTTCCGTTCATGAACAAAATTCTTTACCTTATGTGTAAAGCTACAGTCATGCCCTACGGGGGGGGTCAAAACATGACCAGTGTTGTGGACATCACCACAGTACGTGTGGCAACGGTTTAGCTTCGTCTGGCTGTCCGCTTAAGCAGCATCACCCAGGGGATGTCGATCCCCTAGGGAGAGAGAGAGAGAGAGAGAGAGAGAGAGAGAGAGAGAGAGAGAGAGAGAGAGAGAGAGAGAGAGAGAGAGAGAGAGAATTTTTTTTCGATTAAAATCTGCAATAGTTACATTCCACCCGCCATAGGTTATATGGGAATTTATATACCTACAATTGTAGATAACTCACATTGATCACGAATCATCGACGGATATCTTCAAGCAATCGGGACCGCCATATCTCTATGTCTGTGATGTCTATAAATTTTATTCCTAAGTCTATTCGTTGAAAATTCTGAAATAGAAATGAATGCATTAGTCTACAGTAAAGGTATAAAAAACGGTACATCATTATTGCCCTCAGGGGATAGGATACTCTAGCAATATAGATAAAAATAATGGTCATTATTTCTCTGGTTTTCTTACATGCTCCTATTTATAACTGTTTGATCCTCTTATATGCTCCTATTCATAACTGTTTGGTTCTCTTATCTGTAACTGTTTGGCTCCCTTATTCATAACTGCTTTTTTCTCTTACATGCTCCTATTTATAACTGTTTGGTTCTCCTACATGCTCCTATTTATAACTGTTTGGTTCTCCTACATGCTCCTATTTATAACTGTTTGGTTCTCTTACATGCTCCTCTTTATAACTATTTGGTTCTCTTACATGCTCCTCTTTATAACTATTTGGTTCTCTTACATGCTCCTATTTATAACTGTTTGGTTTTCTCACATGCTCTTATTTATAACTGTTTGGTTCTCTTACATGCTCCTCTTTATAACTGTTTGGTTCTCTAACATGCTCCTATTTATAACTATTTGGTTCTCTTACATGCTCCTATCTATAACTATTTGGTTCTCTTACATGCTCCTATTTATAACTGGTTGGTTCTCTTACATGCTCCTATTTATAACTATTTGGTTCTTACATGCTCCTATTTATAACTTTGGTTCTCTTACATGCTCCTATTTATAACTATTTGGTTCTCTTACATGCTCCTATTTATAACTATTTGGTTCTCTTACATGCTCCTATTTATAACTATTTGGTTCTCTTACATGCTCCTATCTATAACTATTTGGTTCTCTTACATGCTCCTATTTATAACTGGTTGGTTCTCTTACATGCTCCTATTTATAACTATTTGGTTCTTACATGCTCCTATTTATAACTTTGGTTCTCTTACATGCTCCTATTTATAACTATTTGGTTCTCTTACATGCTCCTATTTATAACTATTTGGTTCTCTTACATGCTCCTATTTATAACTGTTTGGTTTTCTCACATGCTCTTATTTATAACTGTTTGGTTCTCTTACATGCTCCTCTTTATAACTGTTTGGTTCTCTAACATGCTCCTATTTATAACTATTTGGTTCTCTTACATGCTCCTATCTATAACTATTTGGTTCTCTTACATGCTCCTATTTATAACTGGTTGGTTCTCTTACATGCTCCTATCTATAACTATTTGGTTCTCTTACATGCTCCTATTTATAACTGGTTGGTTCTCTTACATGCTCCTATTTATAACTATTTGGTTCTTACATGCTCCTATTTATAATTATTTGGTTCTTACATGCTCCTATTTATAACTTTGGTTCTCTTACATGCTCCTATTTATAACTATTTGGTTCTCTTACATGCTCCTATTTATAACTATTTGGTTCTCTTACATGCTCCTATTTATAACTATTTGGTTCTCTTACATGCTCCTATTTATAACTATTTGGTTCTCTTACATGCTCCTATTTATAACTATTTGGTTCTCTTACATGCTCCTCTTTATAACTGTTTGGTTCTCTTACATGCTCCTATCTATAAATATTTGGTTCTCTTACATGCTCCTATTTATAACTATTTGGTTCTCTTACATGCTCCTATTTATAACTGTTTGGTTCTCTTATATGCTCCTATTTCCAACTTGACAAGGACACAACCGTGCCAGAATCCCAGCATCTGTCTGGTCCAAGCTGCAAAGAATTTCTGGTTTTTACCCGTCGAGTCTCTGGGCTATGTATAGCCTCTTGTCATGGGTGGCACAGGGTCTTACATCGAGACTGTCCACTATATTGGAGGCGAAATTCGTGGAATGAATAAGATATCTGGTATGCTGGGGAGTTACCATAACAGAAGCTTAAGTATTTAGGCGTCTTTGTGGATATTCGATTATACATACATAAGGTCTCTAGTTGAGCTGCAATAGGATATTCGATTTCATATAATATATATATATATATATATATATATATATATATATATATATATATATATATGTATATATATATGTATATGGATCTACTAACAAAGTAGATCAGTGATGCTTTTCAAATTAGAAAATGGTTAGAATTTACGCATCAAAATAATCAGTGGAAATAATCAGTTTACTTTGCCACCCTCTTCCTCCTCCTCCTCAAACTAAAGAGGTAAATAAAAGAATATTCTCTGGAAGTCATGGCAAATTTGTTTACCTTTATATAGTTAAATATACATTACAAACCCCCGAAATTATCTCTCATCGTTTTCTTTATGATTACGGTTGCTGGGGGCAACGAAGAATTTCAGAAATTTGGGGAATTTAGATTGTTATATTGTCTCTAAGGGAGACAGAATACAGTGGTGGTCTTAATCACACACAGTTTGTAAAAACTTGGAGCATAGCAGGTTGTTCTGTAGCTAGGTAAAGATATTCTTTGTTAAGAGAGTCTCAAGAGCAATATGTACTTCATTTTTCTTTTTATATCTAGGATAGTCTCAAGATCAATATACACTCCATTTTTTGATATGTCAAAAGACCTCGAAACTGAAAGCGAATTCGAAAACTTTATGAACGTATGAACACATCCATTGCAAAAACACTCGCCTAATCTTTAGTGGCGGGTCATCAAGCACTTCAAATGAACGTTGAAAGACAAAGAAATCGTGCCCAGCTGTGGAATCCAGAATTTCTAACCCAGAATAGAAACACTAAGTTGGCTATGTCTTGAGAAACTAGAATTAATGTGATGAGATTTCCTGCTCTCTCACAAATACTGTAACTACCATTGTCTGCAAGTTGGACGACTGTAACATATTTTGATAAAAAAAAGAAAAACGTTGGTATTTATAGATGAAATTGACTGGTTATGAATTCAAATTGCTATCTTGCTACAGACAGCTAGCTAAACCACCAAATCATACACCGTAATTTATTAAGGAAGACAAACACTGAAGAATATAGTTGCCAACAGGATGTTACTTAGTCATTAAACCACAGTTCCTAACTTATGTTGTAGGATTCAATTATAGTCAACACCCTTGATTAATAAATTACATCCCCTGCTTTAAATAGGAAGATCTAGATTTAAAAACTAACCTAGAATTTAAAACCAACCTTAACTAGTCTACTGTATCCACTGACTGTGAGACCCACCCCTCGCCGTTAGCATGTATGAGCGGGACAAATGTGACGTCAGCAGGTTTGAATTACGGGGACAAAGACTATTAGCCAATTCACTGAATTAATTCAGTTACCCCCACTAAATTTTTTCTTATTTTGACTAATGTTTGACACGTGTGGTGGAGACTGCAGCTTAACCAAATAACACCCCAGAGCCAGAAATTCCGGAAATTTACATAAGGAGGAAATGGTGTGGCTGAAGAAGAGAAGGGCGGTTGACGTGCCAGAAACCACCATAATCACACGGGTCAAGAGAGCGCAGGTAAATCTAGTTCTTACTTTGTTAACAAAGTAAATTGACTTCTTAAATATTTATACACCTAAAGAATGCATTCAGAGCCTTAAGACTTTTTTTCTGCACTAACACATGACGGAATCCTATAATCAAAGGAGATGGTAGCAATAATATCACAGCAAGAACACATTTTGAATACTCTTATCTTAAAGAATGTATTTCCCTGCGACCTCTGAAAGTATTTTCCCCCCCCAATTCTGGTCACTGAATAGCACGTTAAACTGTATATCGTCTCACTCTGATTAACAGAACGTACAGTTATATAAGATATGGTTCACTGGTGACTGGGCTGAAAGGGTCTTCTTATACGTTAACTTGAAGCAATAAACGTTGTTATTTAATTACTATCAACAACTTTGGTTGAATCATCCAGACTCCCTACCACAGCAGCTGATTCTTGGCAACCTCCATAAATACTAATGTTGATCTATTTGATTATCCTTTTTCACGCTGGTTTCGGTGCATTATATATGACAGGTAGAAAACAAATGAGTGCAGGTGAGGCCATTCTTCGGTAGTTTCTGACGCCATCTCGATAATGCGAGAGACAATATGGTATATGATGATAATTGGTGTGTGTGTGGGGGGGGTGGGGGGAGGGGCATTAAACAACAACTGGTACATGCGTATATGTATACACATACACCATATTAGTTTAACCTCAAGACTCAATATAAGAAGGTAGGGCACAGTAAAAGGAGGGACACAGTTATAAGCTTGTAATTACTTGGTGAGTGTATTTTATGAAGTTTAGAATCGCAGACGTTTTACTCATAACTGATACATAATATGGTAAAAGTTTACCAGGAAATGTATTACCAGTGGTACAGACAACGACCACTCCAGGTACATCCGTCCTTTTCCAGCAAACATCCTTTATTCAACTTAAACTTGACCCTAGCTTTTCTTAGTTCCAACTCTTCAGTACTAGCTACCCAGTACCTACCTCCTGGTACTAGCTAACTAGTACTAGCTTTCTGGTACAAACTACCTAGTACTGGTTTCATAGAACTAGCTTCCTAATATCAGCTTCTTCGTACTAACAACACAGTACTAGCTTCATGGCACTATTTGCCCAGCATAGCTCCCGGTACTAGCTTCCTAATAGCCTCCTGGCACTAGTTTCCTAGTAGTACTAGTTTTCCACTTGCAGCGTCCAACTACTGGCTCAATATCACTGGTTCCCAGCTACCTTGTACTTTCCCTTGGTGGTGCAATCTGTGTAAACCTTCACAACACTCCTGGACACAGCATGACCCATGACTCGATATAAGACAAGGATTCTTAAAACGGCCAGACTAAACCTACGTCATCACGAGTGGAATGAACTGAGAGACAGATGTGGACTTCACCTGCCCGACCAACACCTTGCAGAGGAGAGGGGAAAAATTGTCAAGTGTGAAGAGCGCTCAGTATTGTGTCACAGTGTAGCACTGTAAAGTGTCAGTGGAGCCAGTGGAGCTCAGTACTGGGTCACAGGGTAACACTGTCAAGTGTCAGTAGAGCTCAGTATTGCGTCACAGGGTAACACTGTCAAGTGTCAGTGGAGCTCAGTATTGGGTCACGGTGTAACACTGTCAAGTGTCAATGGAGCTCAGTATTGGGTCACAGTGTAACACTGTCAAGTGTCAGTGGAGCTCAGTATTGCGTCAGTATAACACTGTCAAGTGTCAGTGGAGCTCAGTATTGCGTCAGTGTAACACTGTAGTGTCAGTGGAGCTCAGTATTGCGTCAGTGTAACACTGTCAAGTGTCAGTGGAGCTCAGTATTGGGTCACAGGGTAACACTGTCAAGTGTCAGTGGAGCTCAGTATTGGGTCACAGTGTAACACTGTCAAGTGTCAGTGGAGCTCAGTATTGCGTCAGTGTAACACTGTCAAGTGTCAGTGGAGCTCAGTATTGCGTCAGTGTAACACTGTAGTGTCAATGGAGCTCAGTATTGCGTCAGTATAAAACTGCCAAGTGTTAGTGGAGCTCAGTATTGGGTCACAGTGTAACACTGTAAAGTGTCAGTGGAGCCAGTGGAGCTCAGTATTGCGTCAGTGTAACACTGTCAAGTGTCAGTGGAGCTCAGTATTGGGTCACAGGGTAACACTGTCAAGTGTCAGTGGAGCTCAGTATTGGGTCACAGTGTAACACTGTCAAGTGTCAGTGGAGCTCAGTATTGCGTCAGTGTAACACTGTCAAGTGTCAGTGGAGCTCAGTATTGGGTCACAGTGTAACACTGTCAAGTGTCAGTGGAGCTCAGTATTGGGTCACAGTGTAACACTGTCAAGTGTCAGTGGAGCTCAGTATTGCGTCAGTGTAACACTGTCAAGTGTCAGTGGAGCTCAGTATTGCGTCAGTGTAACACTGTAGTGTCAATGGAGCTCAGTATTGCGTCAGTATAAAACTGTCAAGTGTTAGTGGAGCTCAGTATTGGGTCACAGTGTAACACTGTAAAGTGTCAGTGGAGCCAGTGGAGCTCAGTATTGCGTCAGTGTAACACTGTCAAGTGTCAGTGGAGCTCAGTATTGGGTCACAGGGTAACACTGTCAAGTGTCAGTGGAGCTCAGTATTGGGTCACAGTGTAACACTGTCAAGTGTCAGTGGAGCTCAGTATTGCGTCAGTGTAACACTGTCAAGTGTCAGTGGAGCTCAGTATTGGGTCACAGTGTAACACTGTCAAGTGTCAGTGGAGCTCAGTATTGGGTCACAGTGTAACACTGTCAAGTGTCAGTGGAGCTCAGTATTGCGTCAGTGTAACACTGTCTAGTGTCAGTGGAGCTCAGTATTGCGTCAGTGTAACACTGTAGTGTCAGTGGAGCTCAGTATTGCGTCAGTGTAAAACTGTCAAGTGTCAGTGGAGCTCAGTATTGGGTCACAGTGTAACACTGTAAAGTGTCAGTGGAGCCAGTGGAGCTCAGTATTGCGTCAGTGTAACACTGTCAAGTGTCAGTGGAGCTCAGTATTGGGTCACAGGGTAACACTGTCAAGTGTCAGTGGAGCTCAGTATTGGGACAGTGTAACACTGTCAAGTGTCAGTGGAGCTCAGTATTGGGTCACAGTGTAACACTGTCAAGTGTCAGTGGAGCTCAGTATTGGGTCACAGTGTAACATTGTCAAGTGTCAGTGGAGCTCAGTATTGCGTCAGTGTAACACTGTCAAGTGTCAGTGGAGCTCAGTATTGCGTCAGTGTAACACTGTAGTGTCAGTGGAGCTCAGTATTGCGTCAGTATAAAACTGTCAAGTGTCAGTGGAGCTCAGTATTGGGTCACAGTGTAACACTGTAAAGTGTCAGTGGAGCCAGTGGAGCTCAGTATTGCGTCAGTGTAACACTGTCAAGTGTCAGTGGAGCTCAGTATTGGGTCACAGGGTAACACTGTCAAGTGTCAGTGGAGCTCAGTATTGGGTCAGTGTAACACTGTCAAGTGTCAGTGGAGCTCAGTATTGGGACAGTGTAACACTGTCAAGTGTCAGTGGAGCTCAGTATTGCGTCAGTGTAACACTGTCAAGTGTCAGTGGAGCTCAGTTTTGGGTCACAGTGTACCATTGGGCTTGGGTTAAAGGGCAGACTGAGACTTTAAAACCTGGGGATAGTGTGACCTGATGGATGGTGGTATGGATCCCCAGGTCATGGGGATAGTGTGACCTGGTGGATGGTGGTATGGATCCCCAGGTCCTGGTGGATAGTGTGACCTGGTGGATGGTGGTATGAAACCCCAGGTCCTGGTGGATAGTGTGACCTGATGGATGGTGGTATGGATCCCCAGGTCCTGGTGGATAGTGTGACCTGGTGGATGGTGGTATGAAACCCCAGGTCCTGGGGATAGTGTGACCTGGTGAATGGTGGTATGGATCCCCAGGTCCTGGTGGATAGTGTGACCTGGTGGATGGTGGTATGAAACCCCAGGTCCTGGGGATAGTGTGACCTGGTGGATGGTGGTATGGATCCCAGGTCATGGTGGATAGTGTGACCTGGTGGATGGTGGTATGAAACCCCAGGTCCTGGGGATAGTGTGACCTGGTGGATAGTGGTATGAAACCCCAGGTCCTGGGGATAGTGTGACCTGGTGGATGGTGGTATGAAACCCCAGGTCCTGGGGATAGTGTGACCTGGTGGATGGTGGTATGAAACCCCAGGTCCTGGGGATAGTGTGACCTGGTGGATGGTGGTATGGATCCCCAGGTCATGGGGATAGTGTGACCTGGTGGATGGCGGTATGGATCCCCAGGTCCTGGGGATAGTGTGACCTGTTGGATGGTGGTATGAAACCCCAGGTCCTGGGGATAGTGTGACCTGTTGGATGGTGGTATGAAACCCCAGGTCCTGGGGATAGTGTGACCTGTTGGATGGTGGTATGAAACCCCAGGTCCTGGGGATAGTGTGACCTGTTGGATGGTGGTATGAAACCCCAGGTCCTGGGGATAGTGTGACCTGTTGGATGGTGGTATGAAACCCCAGGTCCTGGGGATAGTGTGACCTGGTGGATGGTGGTATGAAACCCCAGGTCCTGGGGATAGTGTGTAACTGTGTGGATAATTATGTTACAGGGTGTTACTGTGTGGACAGTTGTGTTACATGGTGCAGCTGTGGAGAGTTATGTTACAACGTATGACTCTGTGGCAGATTGGGTTACAAGAGGTGATTGTGTGGCAGATTATGTTACAAGATGTGATTGTGTAACAGAAGAGGTTACAGGGTGTAATTGTATAGCAACTGATGGAGAATTATGTTACAAGGTGGAAGGGTTTCGGGGGATTACGTGACTAAGTGCAACGGTCCGGAATTCACATGTTACGAGACATAACGTTGAAAATCAAAAGGAATTGTAGTGAACTGTAACACATTACAGTCACCTGTGATGGTTCAGATGGAGGATGAGAATGTTAAGCGACAATAGCAGGGTCGTGAAGTAAGGTAACTGTTCAATAATGAGGACGACAATCAATTTACGCTTTTGTAAGTTACACAAGACAATCAATTTACGCTTTTGTAACTTACACAAGACAATCAATTTACGCTTTTGTAACTTACATAAGGCAATTTACGCTTTTGTAAGTTACACAAGACAATCAATTTATTCTTTTGTAAGTTACATAAGACAATCAATTTACGCTTTTGTAACTTACACAAGACAATCAATTTACGCTTTTGTAACTTACACAAGACAATCAATTTACGCTTTTGTAACTTACATAAGACAATTTACGCTTTTGTAAGGTACACAAGACAATCAATTTACGCTTTTGTAAGTTACATAAGACAATCAATTTACGCTTTTGTAACTTACACAAGACAATCAATTTACGCTTTTGTAACTTACACAAGACAGTCAATTTACGCTTTTGTAACTTACATAAGACAATTTACGCTTTTGTGAGTTACACAAGACAATCAATTTACGCTTTTGTAACTTACACAAGACAATCAATTTACGCTTTTGTAACTTACATAAGACAATTTACGCTTTTGTGAGTTACACAAGACAATCAATTTACGCTTTTGTAACTTACACAAGACAATCAATTTACGCTTCTGTAACTTGCACAAGACAATCAATTTACGCTTCTGTAACTTACACAAGACAATCAATTTACGCTTTTGTAACTTCATAAGACAATTTACGCTTTTGTAAGTTACACAAGACAATCAATTTACGCTTTTGTAAGTTACATAAGACTATTTACTCTTTTGTAACTTACACAAGACAATCAATTTACGCTTTTGTAACTTATAGAATGTTACAAGCTAGAGAGAGTTAGAAATCAGAATAAGCTATGTGACGAATTATCATCAAACTAATATGTGAATGATATTATGAATGTTAGGACAAATACTCCTTTCTCATATAGAGAGGAGGAGCTGTATGGCCTCAAAGTCAGAGGTCAACCATGAGGTTAAGGGTCAGAGGTCAGCTATAGATGACTTAAAGGTCGGACGTCAGTCATAGGTAGGCTTAAGGTCAAAGGTCAGCTATTCCAAGTGAACCACAGTTTAGAAAGTACTCAATCATAAGATCCCATCAGGTCTTTGTGGAAAATCGACATGGATCACATCCTCTCACATCTGAATCCTGCAGCAGATAATTTCTAGTATAAGACTATTGGATCCTCCCTAGTCATTCACTCCAGTAATCTTGAACCTCTTATTCATTACTCGCATATGTTTTACTCGTAGTATTGACAGCTAACTCCTCCTATACATGAAACACATAGTGGTTGTTGGGTTTGATTAACTAACACTTTGCGCTATCTTGTCACTTACTTACTTACTTACCTTAGCATCTTTCATACAGATTATCTTAATCTCCGTGTAGCCTAAAGATTAATCATCCGTACGAATTATGATATAGGAAAGATGATAATTCTAGAGTTTCGACATCTTATAACGTATTATATCAAAGTACGTATGATATGCACAAGTGAAGGTGAAGTATATTGATGATTAGGAAGCCTAGAGATGGGTCTGATCATACTATCACACTGCTGGTGATGGGATCAGATCATACTATCTCACAACTGGTGATGGGGTCAGATCATACTATCATACTGCCGGTGATGGGGTCAGATCATACTATCACACTGCTGGTGATGGGATCAGATCATACTATCCCACAACTGGTGATGGGGTCAGATCATACTATCTCACAACTGGTGATGGGGTCAGATCATACTATCATACTGCCGGTGATGGGGTCAGATCATACTATCACACTGCTGGTGATGGGGTCAGATCATACTATCACACAACTGGTGATGGGGTCAGATCATACTATCACACAACTGGTGATGGGGTCAGATCATACTATCACACTGCTGGTGATGGGGTCAGATCATACTATCACACTGCCGGTGATGGGGTCAGATCATACTATCTCACAACTGGTGATGGGGTCAGATCATACTATCATACTGCCGGTGATGGGGTCAGATCATACTATCACACTGCTGGTGATGGGATCAGATCATACTATCCCACAACTGGTGATGGGGTCAGATCATACTATCATACTGCCGGTGATGGGGTCAGATCATACTATCACACAACTGGTGATGGGGTCAGATCATACTATCACACAACTGGTGATGAGGTCAGATCATACTATCACACTGCCGGTGATGGGGTCAGATCATACTGTCACACTGCCGGTGATGGGGTCAGATCATACTATCACACTGCCGGTGATAGGGTCAGATCATAGTATCACACTGCCGGTGATGGGGTCAGATCATACTATCACACTGCTGGTGATGGGGTCAGATCATACTATCACACAACTGGTGATGGGGTCAGATCATACTATCACACAACTGGTGATGGGGTCAGATCATACTATCACACTGCTGGTGATGGGGTCAGATCATACTATCACACTGCCGGTGATGGGGTCAGATCATACTATCACACTGCCGGTGATGGGGTCAGATCATACTATCACACTGCCGGTGATGGGGTCAGATCATACTATCACACTGCCGGTGATGGGGTCAGATCATACTATCACACTGCCGGTGATGGGGTCAGATCATACTAACACTCACACTACAGGTGACGGGGTCAGTGGTCATATTGACACTGTCACACTACCAGTGGCGAGGTCAGGGGTCACGCTAAGTCTGTCATATAACCAGTGACATGGTTAGAGTTCAGACTAATACTCACACTACCAGTGACGAGGTCATGGGTCATACTAACGCTAGATATATTTGGATGCCTCGAAACACTAGTGATGGGGGTCAGAGGTCATACTCCTTTAGAATTGCTTTTATGTACAACACACAAATGTACACTCAGCAAGAACTATGTATGTATATATGTACGTACGTATGGATGTATGTATGTATATATGTACGTACGTATATATGTATGTATGTATGTATGTATGTATGTATGTATGTATGTATGTATGTATGTATGTATGTATATATGTATGTATGTATGTATGTATGTATGTATGTATGTATGTATGTATGTATGTATGTATGTATGTCCGTACGTATGTATGTATGCATGTATGTATGTATGTATCATTATTACTGGCACACACACACACACACACACACACACACACAATTCCTCAACCCATCTCCAGTGTGGTCGAGTGAAACATTGACTTCCACATCTACATAAGTGTTTCCTGCAGCTTCACTTTACACAGTAAGTTGAAAGGGACCAATGGTAGAAAATCTCCAGGAATACTGAACCCTGACTCTTAGGAGACCATCTCGTTAATTTTGCATATAATTAGAAAGACTCTCTCTCGAGTAGGCTGACTTTAGAAATTCCAGCCTTCCACAATTTCAGCTAAGCTTTGAGAGAAGGAGACAGAAGAACAAAGAACGGAAGAAAAATTTCAGCTTATCTTCGATGAAAAGGCTTGGCATGATAATGCCCCAAGCTGAGAGAGACGTCCTTAGAGCTCGTTGTCCATGTCTGATGACCGTAACACCCTCGTCACGATGGTTTAGAAGGGGGGGGGGGGGAGAACAACCAGTTAAAACCAATACGAAACACAGACTAATACCGGGGTGTTACCGGGCTCCTCCCACCTTCCTGAGGTAAAAACGTTAAGTGACGAATCACCTTTTTTGGCGAGTGCTGTATCGCTGGCTGGGAGGTACAGTCTCGTCAAAGAAAAAAACTTCAAACGCCAAATGAGGCCGTCGTTTCCCTGCAACTGGAAGAAGCGCAGCCTTTGGAGCTGCAAGAGTTCCTGGAAAAGTGATCCTGGAGTAATTCCAGGACGCCTTTCAAGATGAAATTCCGAGGAAAATTTTAGATACTTAAAAAGATGTACTTTTTAAGAGCCCCTAATTAAAGCTTGTTAGAAAATGGGAATTTTATGAATAACGAAGAAAACGGAGGACGTGTTTATTAGCGCAGTAACCTAAGTATATCCTGGATGGTTGCAGATCAGAGGGTCACATGATCATATGCAACGCAAACTTGCAACACCAGAGGGCCACATCCTACGTCTGTCGTAAGACGAAATGACAACGTTATGATAAGCGACGTAAGCTCATGTGATTGTGTGTGTGAGAGAGAGAGAGAGAGAGAGAGAGAGAGAGAGAGAGAGAGAGAGAGAGAGAGAGAGAGAGAGAGAGAGAGAGAGAGAGAGGTCACGGACGTTAGAGCAAGGAGATGGTGCATAATTACAAGGTTGATATAGATAGGGTGGGCAACACGAGTATAAAACTCCCTCATCACGACACACACTCGTGACCACAGAGAGGTATCAGACATAGATAAACACACACACACACACACACACACACACACACACACACACACACACACCTGAATGGCGACATTGGCGCCAGACTGGTGCCAGACTGGCTGACGGGGGATCGCGGCGTCACCAAATTTAAATGGCTGCTGTGTATGGCAAGGGGGGTCTCATAACCTCCTCCTTCCCCATGACATTCATAAGGATTATAACGTCTCGTTCGACTCCTTAAGTCAGACAGGATTCAATCCGTTTCAGCTACAGAGCAGACACACTGCACAACACCAGACAAATGATGTTATCAATATGTGAGAAGCTAATTTGTACAGAATTAGGAACAAAATGAATTTCGCAGACCTCCACCATACACCAGTTGTTCTCAAGTGAAGATCTTGACTTCAGTACTGGTGAATACCGCCTGTTATGGTTATGTCTAAACACTTCCGCTATTTAGAGAAGTGAGTAAATTCAGTCCCACAACTGCGAGATTAAAATCCTTCCACTTAACTCCGTCATTTGTTGTCAAAACCGTCGCAAAATCTCTCATTCTAACATACACCTTTTAACTCTTTCATTCCAACCCAGACCTTTAGAATCTATGATTAAAAAGCAAACCCCTTTAAACTTACGTAATTTAACGCTTAACTTAAAATTCTGTCAGATATACACCAACTTTTCAGCTCTGACAACTTATAACTACTGTTTTCAATTGCTTCATTTAAGCGAGAAATTTCATGGACAGTTGGTTTAATGGTAAGCTTTAAACTCCATCCTTTTAAAAGTTAACCTTTGAAAGTCTGTGTCTGTAACGAAGCGTAATATTCAAATTTCATCCTTCAAACCTCAAGCTTAGAAACTCCATTAAACTCTAACCACCATTTAAAGCGAACTTTTAAGCTCCTTTCACTACAACTGTCCCATTTACCTGCGTTACCCGTCCCATGGCTGCCATTTAAATCCATTCATATCATTTGCTCCGCAGTTCAACATATCACTGATCTCCTGAAGGACAAGGGGCTACATCTGAATATTCTCTCTCTATAGTTACTTAACTGTTACATGTCTGTTGGGTAAGATTTTCTGTTATCCCACTGCTACGAGTACTATACTGTTGCCTCTCTTGAAGAACAGAAACGAGAGGGAGAATCTTATTATGACTTACACGTTGCTGAAGGCACTGAGGGTGCTGGATAAAGTTGGACTTTCCAGGTGGTGGAGCTTTGGAGAGGACTGAGGGGAAACAAGGGGACACGTCAACAGGAAACAGTAAGAAGGGTGTAAGGGAATGCTCCTTAATCAACAGAATCACTAATGCGGAGACCACAGTGTGTGTGTAAGGATCTAAAATGTTCTCAACACAAGGCTGGACTCATATGTGTGCCTGAGCATTGATCACTTAGACAGAACGAGGGAGAGCATTGTGGTATATAGGGGACGACGTGCTGTCAGTGGGCTGAACCAAGACATTAAGCGGTTTGTGGAAACCAAAGAAAGGTTTGTGGGACCTTCGTTTTGGACAGGGGACTTGTCGCTTCAGTGCATTATACTATTTCTTCGTTTGTAATTGGTGCTACCGCGCTGGCACGGGAAATGGCATGTGGAGGCGGATATGATGGAAATGAAATGTCTGAGGATAGTATGTAGTATGAGGAGGGGTGATCAAATAGAAAATTAGAGGGTTAAGAGAAAGGTGCGGTAGTGAGAGGAGGAGGAGGTACGAAATAGCTGAAGAAAGTGTGAGGAAATAGTTTGGACGTATGGAGAGAGTGAGTGAAGATAGGCTGATGAAGATGGCACTCATGTCAAAAGTAAAGGGAACAAGGGAATGGGGAAAAAGCTAAGGAGGAGGTAGAGGGAAGGAGTGAAAAATGCTTTGAATTTGCGAGGCCTGGTCATGCAGGAGGGCGTGAGGCGTACTTGGGACAGATCAAATTGAAAATGTGATATACAGGGGGCGACGTGCTTTCACTGGGTTGAACCAGGGAATATTGCAGTAATCAGAGGAAACCACAGGAGGGTCTGTGGGTTTTAGCAGTGGACAGGAAGGTACTGGTTTCGATGCACTATATATGACAGCTTGAGACTGGATGTGAGCAAATGAGGCCTTTTCGTCTGTTCTTGGCGCTACCTCGCTAACTCAAGAAATGGCGATCGAACATGGGGGAGGGGGAAGTGTATATATCATCAACATACTAAAACCTGTTAGTGCCCTTCAGGTCCCTTGGTGTACGTAGGAACAAACATCTCGCCATCTTTGATCAGACTTAGGGCAGATGTGGTTCTAAACACCTTGACCCCGATGGCCCAGCCCTTTGAGTATGATAACCTGACCTTTAACTTATCCCTTAAGGATCAGGTCGAAGGTCATACCATCACACCCAAGGATCTCAACGTCTCGTCGAAGGGTCGCCCCGACATTCGTGCTCAAGGGTGATAACCGTTTGCCTTCAAAGGTCGAAACCGGTTTTGCTCATGAGGTGACCCGTTTGGTTCTGGCAAAGTATTCAGGCTTCTCTCTCTCTCTCTCTCTCTCTCTCTCTCTCTCTCTCTCTCTCTCTCTCTCTCCACAACCACCCACCCACCCACCCACCCACACACCCACCCACACACACACACAGTCCAGTTAACTCCCGCTGACAACTTGGCTCTTGATCAAGCTCCACTGCTGACACCCCGGCCTCCGGCCCACTCCAGACTGTCATCACATAATCCAGGGGAAGCAAACACGACTTAATGAAAAGACATGAGGTGTCTGGGGTCCTGCCGAACACCCACGTACACCCACGCTGGGGGGATCTATCCACCTGACCACTTGCATCCATCTGGAAAAGATCCAGGCACCCAACCACTTGCACCCACCTAGGAAAGAGCTAAAGACACACTCACTTGGGAGAGATCTGGACACTCATCCACTTGCATCCGCCTGGGGAAGGGGAGAATGAGACAGACAAATGCTTTTTCCAGTGGCACACAGATCCACAAAGGTTTTGCTCAACGAAAACCAAACACTGGATCCATCATCATCATCATCATCATCATCATCATCATCATCATCCAGAATCAACACAGAAATGGTAATAAGATTATCAGACGCTTAGTTCACTGCGGGCCAGAGTACTGAAGTGTCCATTAGCCACATTTCCAAATACCAGTCGTGCTCAAGGGTCGTACATTGTGCTGATGGTCGTACGATTGTGCTCAAGGGTCGTGCCGTCAGGCTCAGGGGTCGTACAGTCGTACTCAAGGATGGTTTTCTTGTGTTCCGCAATCGTACAGTCATGCTCAAGGGTCGTACCGTCATGCTCAAGGGTCGTACAGTCGTACTCAAGGATGGTTTTCTTGTGTTCCGCAGTCGTACCGTCATTCTCAAGGGTCGCACCGTCATGTTCAAGGGTCGCACAGTCGTACGCAACTATCGTATTCTCGTGTTCTATGGTCGTACCGTCTTGCTCAAGGGTCGTATAGTCGTATTCAAGGATGGTATTCTCGTGTTCCGCGGTCGTACCGTCATGATCAAGGGTCGTACCGTCTTGCTCAAGGTTTGTACTGTCATACCATTGATCGTGCCGCCATGCTCAAGGGTCGTACCGTCATGCTCAAGGGTCGTGTCGCCATACTCAATTAGTACGATACGACACCAGTTGAGTATACGTTATGGCGTTTATTTTCTATACGCAAAATTCAAGTGTTGCTTTCTTGAGTGTGATGTATGACGGTGTGTTGCATCTACTGACACAACACTGTCTCGTATATCTGCTGGCTAGATGTCTCTCATACCTGCTGGTCAGATGTCTCTCATATCTGCTGGCCAGATGTCTCTCATATCTGCTGGCAAGTTGTCTCTCATATCTGCTGGCCAGATGTCTCTCACACCTGCTGGCCAGATGTCTCTCATATCTGCTGGCAAGATGTCTCTCATATCTGCTGACCAGATGTCTCTCATACCTACTGGCCAGATGTCTCTCATATCTGCTGGCCAGATGTCTCTCATACCTGCTGGCCAGATGTCTCTCATATCTGCTGGCCAGATGTCTCTCATATCTGCTGACAAGATGTCTCTCATACCTGCTGGCCAGATGTCTCTCATACCTGCTGGCCAGATGTCTCTCATATCTGCTGACCAGATGTCTCTCATATCTGCTGGCCAGATATCTCTCATATCTGCTGGCCAGATGTCTCTCATATCTGCTGGCCAGATGTCTCTCATATCTGCTGGCCAGATGTCTCTCATACCTGCTGGCCAGATGTGTCTTGTATCTAGTATGACCCAATTTGGTGGATCGGTTATATTCAGGAGTTGTAAGCTGTGTGGTATACTAAGGATCCGATATAGTCTTGGTATACTCTATACTCTTATACTGTTATGGGTGGTATACTCTGACGCTGTAACGGATAGTATATTCTTATGCTGTAATGGTTAGTATAATCTAATGCTGTTATGGACAGCATATTCTGATGTTCGATTTTGATGGTATTTTCTGATGCTGTTATGGACCATTAAGTTTTAAGAATTTCTTTTTTTCTTACACAGATATTTTTACACTCAAACTTTTCAACTCATAAATCATGGAAATGGGAAACGCTCCCGAACCGCTGCAAACTTTGAGTGCAACATTTGTAAGAAGGTCCGCGTATGACGCTGATATTTTAAGTCTCTCTCTCTCTCTCTCCACCCAACTCTCGCAAACTTCCTAACTCCAACCGGTTTGAGAGTCCTACACATCGAGCATTTAAAAAAAAAAAGATCTTGTCACTTGTGAGCCACGTATAATAACAACTTTAAGCTACATTCAGTCTCCAGGCTGAAGATCGTAGTAGCCTAGTTGTGAGCCACAAGAGGAGGACAAGAAGTTGAATTAGTACAACCCTGAATTAACGACAGTATGTAATCCTACCCTTTAGTCTATACTTGAACTACGACCTTCAGTATTTGTAACATTCCGCTCCCTCCAAAAGCGACCGACGAAGTCATAAGTCGACACGACACCAGAAAACGTCCGGTAATGCTTCTTGAGAAACAGGGCGGAGAGGAGGAGGAAGAGGAGGAGAGAGGGAGAGGGAGAGGGAGAGAGAGAGAGAGAGAGAACTTTCCGGGAGAATTTCCAGCGATCATTAGAGCGATATGCTGGAACCAAGAGGGAAAAACATGGGTCCAGAAAGGCTGGAAAAGTTCTTGAGAGAGCGAGAGCTACATCACCGGACGTGGATGGTGCCGGGAGAGGACAAGACACGGTGAAGCCTCGGGCAACACTAGCTGGTACAACACAGCGCAGTTGGGTGTAGTCTGTGTTGTTTTGGAGGAATTAGAGGGTGTATATATATATATATATATATATATATATATATATATATATATATATATATATACACACACACACCAGTCCCTGGTGTATCCTGGGTGGTGTTCACAGGGTAGTGGAGCGGCTGTGGTGTTGGTTGTGTGTAGGACGAAGCCTGGGTGTAGATGGCCTCTGTGGTTGTGTGGTAGACGTAGACTGGGTGTAGAGGGCCCCTGTGTAGAGGACGTTGTGTAGCAAGGCACATGGACATCTCGGAGTGATGGAGTGGAGAATAAGGTGTATCAGGCCACAGTGTAAGGCGAGGTGTCGTTGAGTGTATCCTGTGGTGAGGCCACAGGTAGGTGCGGGTGTATATGTGGTGTAAGTCGTATCGTAGCAGGGTGTAGGCAAGAGGTATGACAAGGTGTTGGCAGTACCTTAACTGGGTGTAATTCGTATTATACACAGTAGTTTGTGGTGCAATGGGTTGAAGGTGGCCATAGTGTGGCTAATATGTGGCTAAAGTGTGGCTGGTGTGTGGCTGAAGTGTGGCTTAAGTGGGACGGAAAAGTTGGATGAAGTGAGGCTCAAGTGAGATTTAAGTATCGGAGAAATACGCCAGTGATGGTCGAGAACTTTGATCGAAGACCACAGAAGAGCCAGCAATAATAATAATAATAATAATAATAATAATAATAATAATGATAATAATAATGATGATAATGATAATGATAATAATAACTGATAATAGTAATGATAATAATACTAATAATGATAATATTAATGATAATCATAATGATGATAACAATAATCATAATAATAATAATAATAATAATGATAATGATAATAGTGATAAAGATATTGGGTTTTCCATTTCTCAGTCCAAGGGAGACAAGAGGGGGAGAGATGGCAGAAGAAAATGGAGCAAAGAAAATGAGACTTGAGTCAGCGTTAACGGTTGGAGGGGAAGACTTGACGAGGTGGAAGCTTGCGGGTGTGTGTGTGTGTGTGTGTGTGTGTGTGCTGCAAGTGTGCTGATAATACCGAGAACAGAAGAAGTTAGAAGAAGAAAAAAAAGTGAGAAAAGTGCAAAATGAAGACTAGATCTGAAGGAAGGGAATAGCAAGGGAGACGTGGAGAATAAAAGGCAAAGGGATATTATGGAAGAGACGTAATACACGGATAAAAAAAGGTTAAATGAAGTATATGATGATGGTTGGCACGACGTAAACCCAGAAGAGGCTAGATGGAAGATGATGCATGATTGGGAGGTGCTGGATAACAAGGGAAATTTAGAGGAGAAAGTGGGGAAAAGGATAATTCACTAGACTGGGAGAGAAGGAATGTGACAAAGAAAGAAATATAACAAGAATTCTCTCTCTCTCTCTCTCTCTCTCTCTCTCTCTCTCTCTCTCTCTCTCTCTCTCTCTCTCTCAAGCAGGTGGAGAGATAACAGGCAAGTCGACGGATGACTATGATAAAGAGACAGAGGAGGAAGGAAGAAGGAAGAAGAGACGTTGAGAAAAGCCAAGGACCTGGATTCGTAGACCTAATCTGGAGGAAACGAATCATAGAAAAAAAAAAGGAAAGAAAAAGAAGCAATGAACATTAAAATATCCACGAAATAAAAAATCGGATGTTTGAATTACAACGGAAAAATTTTGAAATTATGAAGAATAACTGTAGAGTGGCTTCACAGCCGGACGTTTCTCACGAAGATAACGACAGAGATAAGAGTCACAGAGTTTAAACGTCACTGCGATAAAAGAAAAGATAATGCCAGCTCAAAAGATAAAGTTTAAATGTCACTACGATAAAGATATAAGATAAAAAAAGGATAATGTTTAAACGTCACTCTAGTAAAGAAAATAATGACATTCAAAGATAAGATGTAAATGTCATTGCAACAAAAGATTAATGAGAGATTAAAAGATATTTAATCTAAACGTCACAGCAATTTAGACGAAACAAAGATGAATCACATATAAGTCGGGAAGAAAACGAAGAGAAAGAGAGACGAAACCAATCAGCGGGAATGAAAGGCTGAGCAAGAGGAAGAGGAGGAGGAGGAGGAGGTAAAGGAGGAGCCCCTGGGTTCGACACCCGGCGGGCGCTTCAGGAAATGGAGATATAACTTTATGACTATGGTCGGGAAGCTGAGGACGGAGGTGGCCTTCACTAAGACACTCTCCCACCCGAGGGCAGATTATACCTTTTGGCGAGAGGGAGAAAGACCAGCTCAAGAACTCGCGAAAGTCGGCCATTACGAAGTCTGCCGTGTCATTTGTCGTGCCACACTCGCACACTTCTAGTGGCTGTGACCTTACTAGAAATCAGGTGAGTTGAGGCCCTGGCATCCTCCGTTTCTGTGGGTGATCGGTGTGTTCTAGAGCTGCAGAGCAATGTGCTCCGCTGTGGGGGGTGGTCCTGAAGTGTTCTGTCGCTGTTGAACACCATAAGCCTTGGCAATGGGTTACTGGGCTCTGCTAATGTGGAAGACGTTGGGATTAGAATTTTACACACGTACGTTACACGAGATGGTTGAGAATGGTGGGTTACTGGAGCAATGAACAATATTCTACTAGAGCAGAGGATCATAATGTGCCGTATCGTAGTCTTATGATACTCCCACCAAGATGTCGTAAGCTCATAATGCTCTTCTCCTCCTGTAGTGATCACAGTGCTTATGCTCTGTCCCAGACTCATGATACTCTCCTCATGTCCAAGACTCATAATACTCCTGCGTGTCGTAGGTTCATTAGACTCGGCTATGTCACAGGTTCATAATGCTCTGTTGTATCGTGGGGTTAACGATCCTGGACGCACGGAAATTTACTATCAACATTGCTCCTGGCATTTAGCTTGGAGGGGGAAACAGAATGTGGTAAATCAGATTTTATTAAGGGGGTTGTTTGTCTTGCTATGATTGACTATGACTGTTGTTTGCTCAAGGGCCGTGAGTGTTTACGGGAGTGTTTACGGTCAGTTATATATATATATATATATATATATATATATATATATATATATATATATATATATATATATATATATATTGAAACATCCTTCAAAGTCGTGGACACAGAGAGAGAGGTCTGGAGCTGCTGCTTCACTTCCCCAGGCACAGAGGCAGCCAGCTAAACAAACACGCCTCATGAAATCGCTCACTCGCACGTAAACAGAGTCGCAGATTGGCAAATATACACAGGGGTCTGAACCCCCGTCCCCACGTGCAGGCCAGCTCCCTCAGACACAGACGTCGCCGACAACACAAGCCACTGGGACGGTAACTCGGCTTTAGGGCTGATGAGTGAGGCGCTCATATTATCCCACCACCACCACCACCTACACTAGGCACCAGTGGTGGAGGCGCGACCGTCGTGCCCACAATCACCACCACTTACAGTGGGGATCAGTGGGTGTGGTGGGGAGCTGCCATCATGCTATCACCACTTAATAAAAACCCGACCAGCTCCACAATAATCGTTCCCTGTAGACACAAATCATAACAGCTTTCATGTAACATGTTTAACATAAGAGAAAACCACGACATTATTTCCTATATTGATGTTTGGTTCTCACTAACCTTAAGCTGTGTTAGAATGCGTCTAACTTCAATGTAGCTGTGGGGACTAAGGACACAAACACGAGTATCATACAGCACAGTGTTGTGATGAGTAAGTATACATGGTGCAAGAGTATGGCAAGAAGATGAGGTTAGCTTAGATAAGGTGAGATGATACTAGTAAGGTGGGAAGGTGTCCTGAGGTGCTGGTGTAAGTGCAGAGGGTGAGGAAGGCATCTTATAGGAGAGCTGCATCGCCGGTGGGTCTCGTGGGGCTTCTAATGGGGAGATGTATAAAGACGTCCTATGTAAGTAGGCTGTTGCCGTTTGTGTCTTATGCTGCAAGAAGGGGTGGCCATAAATCCAACAGTTCAAGATGCTTTTCGAAACAGGCAGCGGCAATGTCGCACATGAGTCCTGCTGAAGTGGGCTGTGGGAGATGAGGCATCACAGAAGCCTGCCAAAAAGGTATACGGAGTACGTGGGAAGGATAGATAACAGAACAACAGGGTCGTTCACACAAGACTAGATTTTCTGAGGCTAAACATTCAGTGCCTAATTTTGCTTTATGTGAACGGGTGATAAAACAGCTCAGCACCACATATACTTAACAAATCTAATGGCAAGTTATTCACCTTATATACTTAACAAATCTAATGGCAAGTTATTCACCTTATATACTTAACAAATCTAATGGCAAGTTATTCACCTTATATACTTAACAAATCTAATGACAAGTTATTCATCTTATATACTTAACAAATCTAATGACAAGTTATTCACCTTATATAGCAAAAACAGTTCAAACAGAAACCAAAACACACCAATTAGAAAACATTTCAACTAAACCCTTAATCCTCAAATATATATTAGATACAGAGTCTGCCTATATTCCACAGATATCACAAGTCGAGAGCATTTTGGCTCGACGGCAGTTCAAGCCAACCGAATCTCCACTGACTTACATTACGCCCGCTCTATCTCTCTGAGGCATGATGTAACAAGGTGCTATGACACTTACGACGCCACACAGACTCCCAGCACAACGTAGACAGTCTGAAGCTCCATGAAATGCTCCCAGCCGATCACTAGAGTCTTCAGTCTGTCTCCTCACGATCTTAGTGTCGTCCACGTGAGACACTCCTCCTCAGACACGACCATAGGTGATCACTCCTGTAGGTCACCTGTAGACCAGAGAACACACAACTTTCCCCACACTTCCGCTCACGGGAGATCACCCCGTCTTCACGTTAACTGCTCACAGGAAATGATTGATCTCCACCTCATTGCTCATGGGAGAGTAACACATCCACACTTGAGGCGGACACTAAAGAAAATCCCTAAAATTCACACTGGGTGGATGATTTTCCTTACTATGTAACTTTATGTTGATTACTTACAATTAAGGATTTTCTCGGTGACTGTGCACCATAATCACCCACGCCTTATAATCTAACACAGTATGACAATTCACTGACAAGGAATACTAACATTAATCACTCTAATAGTATAATATTTTAACGTTTGCAGTCTAATCACTGAAGCAAAGCATTCATAGAACTTTGCCACAAACATTGAAAATTATCCTACAGTTATTGGAGGTAAGGTTGTCCAGCATATAAGCTGGTGTCGTGGCCGCTCAAAAGTTATCTACGCTAATCGTGACGCCTTACACTGCGTAATCTGCTTACGCTCATCTCTGCTCCTGACCATATTACCTCATTATTGGCTTTTCGGCTAATCACGCACCTCTCTCTCTCCACTTCCACTGAAATCAACCAGCTCTCTCTCTCCTCCGCTTACTTCGCACTTGTGTATCAACGCAGCTGTAGCGTCAGATATTAGAGAAACTGCTAACTGGATAGTTTGACCGTCTTACCGTAAACGCAGACATGCGTGTGACATAATGCGTCGCATGTCTCTACTACGATGTACTTTTACTGCATCGTAACCTCGCTACGTCTTAGTATCATTGCTGGGGCGCTCTTCTACTGGCTATAATTGTGATGAAAGTTTATAGCTACAACATCGTATCATTTCAATCAACCTGTTACGGTATGTTGCTGAAGACAAGACACCATCAGTCTGCAGGAGGGAGGGAAAGATTAATTTATATTCTGAAAGGGAAAACAGCACACACGCGACGTGGTCCATGATGTGATCATCTATCGTCCATATCTGGATACAGCGGTAGAAACAGGATAATAAAAATCACTGTGAACAGTTAAGGAAGGGGACACATTGTGTAGCTTCTGGAGTCTGCAGTCACATAGTTAAGACTATTCCACAGTGACACGTTGTTGTCTGAGGTTAGTTGACTGTTTGAGTGACTGCCATCAGTGATGTGTGGGTAAGGCAGTGAGGTCGACCACGCCGATAGAGCTACTTGTGTGAGCATGTCCATCAAGCTCATTAATTTTCCCTCAGGAGATTAGAGTGAGGTGAGGTCAGGTCACACAGCTGTGGCTGATTTCGCCAACACATAAGATCGTTGTCAAAGAGCTTAAGCTGACTCATGTCACTACAGTCAATTCCAAATACAACATTTTGAAAATCAAACGCTGAGCTTGTCTACATACTATACCTTCCCCTACCTTAAAAAATGAAAGAAATGATCGAAACGTCGATGGAAAATGTACATTCACTGGCATTATGATATTTCTATCTTCAGGATAGCAAGAGGGAAGAGATAGATTGTGTCGATGTCATTTCAAGCACGTCATCAATGTATAGACGATACCCAGGCTACATTATGAGGACATTGTTGCCTACTCTGTGTGTGTGTGTGTGTGTGTGTGTGTGTGTGTGTGTGTGTGTGTGTGTGTGTGTGTGTGTCTTGCCCCACCACCGACAGATGCTAATGCCCATAAGTCATCCTGGCAGCCAGATTAACCTCCCAAGTTTGGCAATTTTCCTCCTGTATTTGCAGGAAAGTTTTTTTTTGGATGAGTCGTGAGCGCTAAGAGACGGATAGATAGATAGATAGATAGATAGATAGATAGATAGATAGATAGATTAGTAGATAGATAGATAGATAGAGATAAAGAGATAGATAGATGGATAAACAGAAATAGATAGATAGATAGATAGATAGATAGATAGATAGATAGATAGAGAGAGAGAGAGAGAGAGAGAGAGAGAGAGAGAGAGAGAGAGAGAGAGAGAGAGAGAGAGAGAGAGGTGATGATGACGATCGCCGGTGACAGAGAGAGTTGAAGAAGGCAGTGATGATAGTGAGGTATCCTTCCTAGCGATGGTGAAATTCATAATGATGATGATGATGATGATGATGATGATGATGATGATGATGATGATGATGGCGGTGGTGGTAAGGATGATGCTGATAATAATGATGATGATGATGATATTCACAGTGATGATGATGATGATGAGGTTTAGAATGATGATAGTGAGGATACAAATGAAAATGAAAGTGAGAATGTATAATAGGTGTACCATAGATAGTGAAGGATACAAACATTCAAAGTGTGGAAGACAATGCTGAATGTGATGCTTAAACGAGAATAGTGAAGACAGCTGAGATGATGAGGGACAGACATTCGCACACTGATAGTGAGTAATGAGATGATGAGGGACAGACATTCGCACACTGATAGTGAGTAATCATGAGAGACACGAAAGAGCTCTTGATGATGAGTTTGATTCATCTAAAGAAACTTTCCCAGACGACATAACTTACTCTGAGGAGTTTAATGGCTGGTTGGGTGGTTACTGAGGCTTTGTTTATCGACTGCATGGGTCATTAAGGTCGTTACATTCATGTTCTAACTGCCAATCGAACAATCCTGAACACCTTCTGCAGGTGATCAGGATAATCTTACAAGTTTCTCACTGTATACAGGGTCGTCGAAGGTGTGGAAGCTGTACCCACTGTGTATAATGCACGTACTGATGCCTCTCTGTCCTTTCCCTTGTTGCTTTCTGGTGTGTCTACGTCAGGCATTGACAACGCCGGGGCTAGAGGAGCGATGGTAGACCAAAGTCCTGTTGGAACAGAGGGGAATGAATAGAAGAAGAAGAAGAGGAGAGGTTAATAGGAGGTGGGGAAAAATCAGGTGTAAAAGAACGAAATAAGGAGAATCATTTTAAAGACGAATGGAGGAACAGAAGTCCTTTCAGCGAGTAATATTCTACACTACGTTGCTTCTTCTCCCAGGAGGATCCAATGCTCCAGTGAGATGTCCTGGAAGGCTCTCAGACTCTCTGTGGCGTTGCATAAGTCTCGCACGGATAATCCTAGACTTCGAAATAAAGTCCTCCAGTTCCTAAAACCTCTCTGCTATATATAACATAAGACTGGGTAATGAAGCTAAACTTCTTTCCTCTGTGTGTGTATAAGACCCATTCATTGTCCTCCGAGACTGTCGGATGATTGAGCTTCTAGCCATAAAGAATTTCATTTTGTATCATGTATGCAATGTGACGATAAAGACATCTTATCTTATCTTAGTCTGGAGGATACACATGTATCTTTTGTCATCTCTGAAACAGATAGAAAAATAGACCTGTCGCCTTTTATCTCGAGCATTGTATACGTTCTTGACATACAAGGAAACGTCCTATAGATTAGATGTAGTAGAAGTATTCCAGTGGATTAGCAAGGTAGTTTACAGCTTTACATTAGTTTACGGAGTCTATAGATTTACATCAGTTCCGTAAACTAATTTCGGCTGTCTCAGTACAGTACCATGTGGCTGTGATGAGCCAACGAAACGAGAGTTTCTTGTAAAACTCGATTAAGACACTCCCAGCACCACGACAGCATTAAGACACTCCCAGCACCACGACAGCATTAAGACACTCCCAGCACCACGACAGCATTAAGACACTCCCAGCAGCACGACAGCATTAAGACACTCCCAGCAGCACGACAGCATTAAGACACTCCCAGCAGCACGACAGCATTAAGACACTCCCAGCAGCACGACAGCATTAAGACACTCCCAGCACCACGACGGCATTAAGACACTCCCAGCACCACGACAGCATTAAGACACTCCCAGCACCACGACGGCATTAAGACACTCCCAGCACCACGACAGCATTAAGACACTCCCAGCATCACGACAGCATTAAGACACTCCCAGCACCACGACAGCATTAAGACACTCCCAGCAGCACGACAGCATTAAGACACTCCCAGCAGCACGACAGCATCAAGACACTCCCAGCAGCACGACAGCATTAAGACACTCCCAGCACCACGACAGCATCAAGACACTCCCAGCATCACGACAGCATTAAGACACTCCCAGCACCACGACAGCATCAAGACACTCCCAGCACCACGACAGCATTAAGACACTCCCAGCACCACGACAGCATCAAGACACTCCCAGCACCACGACAGCATTAAGACACTCCCAGCACCACGACAGCATCAAGACACTCCCAGCACCACGACAGCATCAAGACACTCCCAGCAGCACGACAGCATTAAGACACTCCCAGCACCACGACAACATCTGAAACTTAACAGATGGAGACGTCCTCCACTTAGTGAGGCTTTCAGAGACCCGTGAGAAATCTGCTTCTTGGTTTCTAAGGTCTACCTTCTGGGTCCCTGGTCTTTTTCGTTTTAGGTGTTTGAAACCTCGTGTTCTGGGTTTCGGAAACGTCCTCTTGGATTTCTGGAGCCTAGTATTCCATCTCGTTAACCTTAAATTATTCAAAAAGAAGAGGAAGGAAAGAGAAGAGGAGGAAGAAAAGAGAAGAGATAGAAAAGAGGTGAGGAAGAAAAGAGAAGATGAGGAATAGAAAAGAAGGAGATAAGAAAAGAAGAGAAAAGGAAGAAAAGCGAAGAAGAATGAAGAAGAGAAAAATAGAAGAAAGAAGAAGAAGAAGAAGAAGAAGAAGAAGAAGAAGAAGAAGAGGAGGAGGAGGAGTAGGAAGAAGAAGAAGAAGAAGAAGAAGAAGAAGAAGAAGAAGAGGAGGAGGAGGAGGAGGAAGAAGAAGAAGAAGAAGAAGAAGAAGAAGAAGAAGAAGAAAGAAGAAGAAGAAGAAGAAGAAGAAGAAGAGGAGGAGGAGGAGGAAGAAGAAGGAGAAGAAATAATCCAAAGGAGGACATTGTGTTTAGAAGATGGCTTTTTCCCCTGGTAACATGTTCACGCATATATTTGCTGTGTATTCTCCTCCTTATCTTTTATCGCTGTACTTGTGTTCATTATTTCCAACCTGCGCTTTTTAGCTTCATTAAATATTGCTCCATCTGGACCCTTGGCTGTAACTCCCTTCTATTTCTATCCTGATGAAGTCTGTGGCTTCTATACCTGGGTGTTTTTCTCATTAAGAGTTGACAGTGTTTAGCGCAGTGGATTCAGAATTTTCCAAGTCAAGATCCACTGTCCTTTTCATTGTAATTCTTCATGAAGGCATTTGAGTGGAGTCCTGTGCGTTCATAGCACGGATCCAGTAATTCCCTCACCACACCAGTGGCACATTTTGAAACTATTGCCAAGCTTTTTCCCGGTTCTTCAAACAATGGTTTCACAGAAGGTACACTATACTGAAGTGTAAATCAGATATGATATATATTTTCTTTAACATTAACATATCCCCACTCATGACCTTGAATGTTAATCTACTGTTTGCCTGTAAGGTATAGACTGCTCTCACATTCTCCCTAATGAGTCCATCAAACGATATATATATATATATATATATATATATATATATATATATATATATATATATATATATATATATATATATATATATTTCTCCCTTTTATTGATGAACATTCCAATATCTTTCTCATCATCTCATTCCTCTGAACACACCCTGGCTAACCCATAGTCTCACCAAGGTCATCCTGATTCCTTCCCTCCTTTGAACTTTGAACTCCTTTGAACATTATTTTCCTCCTCCTCTGGTGCTAAGCTACAAGAACAATCTAGATCCTCTTACATTATCCTCCTTCTCCTCTGGTGCTAAGGTGCTAGATCCTCTTCCTCTGGTGCTAGAACAATCTAGATCCTCTTACATTATCTCACCTCACTTGTTTCTCCCATCAGTTCTGCATCATGTGCAAATATAAGCCAAGAACAACATTGGTCCCAGCAATGATCCCTGCGGCACTCCGATTTGTCGCTTCCTTGTACGACGAACTTCACCCTATCAATCACTGTTCTCATTATCCCTCCACTTTTGAAACTTCCTGATCCATATTTCCATCTCTCAAGTGCCATGTTGCTAATTATACTAATAAGCTTTCATGCTGATTATGCAAACGTTCATACAATGCGCCCATGTGCATGCGTGTTTGTGTATATAAGAGAGAGTGTTTATGGACACGTGTCTGTGTTAATAAGCCATTAATAGTGTGCAGTCAACTTTCGTAAGGTAATTAATGTCCACGCAACAAAAATTATGTAATTTTCTTAGTCTGAGAACTCTGACACGCCAAACAGCTTCTTACGTTTAGTAACTTT